>NW_009707561.1:0-14376 GCF_000703405.1 Apaloderma vittatum
CTGGATCTTGCTGCTCGACGCATCCAAGTGTAATTAAAGTTCGTTACACCCGTCCCGGTTTCCTGAAGGCAGGCAGGGCTTGCTGAATGGAACCGGAGCCCTGGGAAGAAATACCCTTGGCAAAGTTTAGTTTGGATTACAGCATAGTATTTTTTAGGTTTCCCTGTGTAATAATGGATCCAAACCAAAAGATTTTACCCCAGTCGAGAAATTGTGATTAATTGCCTTTGATTTGCCGAGTAGACGGTGCCAGTGCAGCACGAGCTCTTGCATCGTTATATGCCTACAGGGATTTCCCCTCCAGTGAGTAAGTTGTGATCTTACCCACGCTCCTCACAGGACTGCGTTAAGCAGCCCTCCTGGAAAAAGAAAAAAAAAAAAAAAGAGTACAGTGATATTTCCTACGGGCAACATCTCAGGGTCCCCCTCTTCCTTAGTGCCTGAGAAGAGTGAATTTCCATCGGGTTCACCGGAGTTGAAGGCAGTCTGTGCTGCCTTAGAACAGGCAAAGCTGCAGGTCGAAGCTGCTCAGCCTGATCCAACGCTTGTTGAAGCTGATGGCCTGGAGGCATCCTATGCAAATAGTGACATACAGGCTTCTTACAAGAGCTGCAAAAATGCCCGGAGAGGACTTGGGACTCTTTTGTTAGCTTTCCTTGAAATTTAAGGAGGGGACTTCAAGGACTTCAAGACCAGATCTCATCTTAGTTACATCCCTGTGTGTGTCCAGCATTTTTCCTGGAGTTATTCGGGCTTTGTTCTGCTTCTGCTGAGATCAAGATTCATCCCTGACCCTCCAAGCCCCTCTGATATTTTTTTTTCTTTCACTCTATGTGTTTGGTGCTAGAAGGGAAATTAATATTGTAAATGAAAAGCTTTCCCTGAGAATTGTATAGATAGTCGTATTAGAGTAACCATGTCGATTACATAGCACAATGCAGCTACATGGTTTGAGATGAGATCGTGACAAAGATGTAAGTCCTTTTCCTCTCCTCTGAATTACCAGTTGCATCCCACAGTGTTATTATAAGCCCGCACACTTGTCTAGAGCTTTGTCAAATGATTTCTAATCAATGTTTCTGTTACAGCCCTAGTATAATTTTCCATATATTAACTGTGCTAAATACAAATAAATTCACAAATAAATTACACTGCTTTGCTGATCATCCTTACTTAACCTTCTGCTAATTTCCCTTTTGTTCTGGTATTTGTCACTAGCTCATCTCTCCCTGTGTATGTGAATCCTTGCTATTCCCCCAGAGCTCTGCAAACTCCCCTGAAGTGGCGTTTTAATCTCCTGTTTCCCGAAGGCAGCCACCACACTGCAGCTTTTCTAACCCTTTTCTGAATAATTAAGTTCTTATTTTGTTTGGACTCTGGTTGCAACTTTCCTATTTGCATTAATTCACTTTTATAATGAGGTGACCAATGCTGGGAACTATATTCCAAATGGAGGTTCACGAGCCCTTGCTGCAAAGCCAGAGCAATTTTCTGTGATGGGATGTTATTCCCATGGATCAGCAAGGACACACGAAGAAGAAACATGTTCTAACTTTCAGTGGAACAAAATTGGCACAGTTCTGAATGAGGACAGCTGAGCACTTGAACAAACAGGAAAAGATTACAGAGACAGCAGCAGTTAGCTTAGGTGTCAAATTCTAGCAATTTGGGGTGGGAATAATTTAATTACTCCTCTGTGATCACCTAGTTAATCCCTCCATCAGATCGCTTTAAGGTAAACACTGTGTGACTTCAGTGTATAACTCCAATAGGATCTACGTTTCTGGAGACCTGGAGTTCTGGGCTGACTGATGTAATGCATCTTGTGCCCCAAGAAGCAGCACCACGATCGATGAGGCAGCTGGTACCACCCACTGATTCTATGCTAGCATTTAGGAATATAGTTGCGAAAAGGTACATGGCAACACTTAAAATTTTTATAGAGGCTGCTACTGCACTTACGTGCCTGCTTTCTGTATGCAGTGGGAAGCACCACAGCAGTACGAAGAGCAAGAAATTACCAAATCAGTTAATCAGTGTCTGAAGTACCTCCTGCTCTGAGAGGAGGCAGCTTTCTTCATCTGAGGAGACAGGTACCAAAGCTCCTCTTAGAGTCTGACACTTCACATCTTCTAGAAAGTGAGGTGAGGTGGTGTTCCCTTGCAGACTACTCAGTGCCTCTGAGTGTGCCCAGAGAGAGAGATGAAAGCACCCACAGAGCACCCCTGGCGAAACACAAAGGTTGTCTGGACCTTGGCATTACA
Source organism: Apaloderma vittatum (assembly GCF_000703405.1). Taxonomy (NCBI): domain Eukaryota; kingdom Metazoa; phylum Chordata; class Aves; order Trogoniformes; family Trogonidae; genus Apaloderma; species Apaloderma vittatum. The sequence continues at coordinate 2,265 of NW_009707561.1, forward strand.
TTGTGGCTGAGAAGGAGCTTTGGTGATAGCTGTTGTTGGCCAAAGCAATAGTTAAGCACCTAAAATCCTGCATGGATCTAATGTGAATATTCATTTTCATATGTGGTGTAAGGACTCAGAAACCTGACCAGCCAGGCACAATTCTCAAAATTAGACACTCAAGGACCCAGACACTTCACACTAAAGCTCCAAAATTCCAGAGGCACATGGATTTCCTTCTCCTTAATTTCTGCTTCAAGGTGCAGCCACCCAGCTCAGGTTGCTAGTAGCACTCAAAAGATGTTTCTGCTCCGTCAGCTCGATCAGCTCCATCTCCTGCAGTCATTCCCACAGTGCCTGCTGGATTGGGCCTCTCACGACTATTGCATGCACTTGTCAATACATACAAGAATGCAAGGAGGACACTGACCTGAGACACTGAAGACTCATTCCAGTCTTTCACCATTTACCAGATTTGGAGCAGGTTTTTAAAACTAGCTCTCCAATCTGCCAGAATAGTCTGAGCCTTCCAACTGCAGGGTACTGTGAGCTGGACCTTCTTCAGCTTTTCTTTAGGATTTTTCTGCTGTAAAAGTGAAAATAGCATAATATTCACAGGGGCAGAGGAAGGGAGAATAATGTGACAGGCTGGTTAGAGCTCTCTCCCAAGAGACACAAAGAAAGCAAGCTGATGACTGAAGGACCTCAGGGATAAACTTTCAACCCATGCCTGTCCCAAAGGCTGAGCCACCTTACATGGTATGACCAGAGTCTATCCGTCTGGCAGGCAAACACAGCACACTCCTCCAGGATACAGCTGGACAACTTTTTCTCACAGGGAAGTTGTAAGCAGAGTAATAGGGAGGACATCTGGGTTCAAGTTCATTTGCTGCCTGAGACATCCCAACCTGTGTTCCCTGGGAGGCTGCCACAATCTTCCAGGGTGCAAGCTGCCCTGGGGAGAGCAGGGAGGAGAGCACAGTATGCCCTTATGTTGAATCTGTTTTTCTTTGCATAAAAAGTATTAAAGACACATTGAGCTAGAAGGAGAGGAAGACCAAAGGTGAGTATAATTTTTAGTTTAGTAGTGAGAGTAACTACCTGACCTGGAGTTTCAGTCTTCCTCCAAGAGCTGTTTGTGAATTCCAGCCAACAAGGTGAGGTACAAATGCAATGCTCTGGCAGGCACAATTCCCTTTCTGGAAGGACCATCCCAACTGCCGAGCTAAAGACTCTAAGACTCTTCTGCACTGTCTCACTTTCTTTTCACTTAGAAGATTTGCTTCCCCTTCTCCGTTCTCAGCTACACATCCTCAGCACAAACTTACCTCGTGAACTGAATGAAGCATGTGGTTTTCTCTACAGCCAGCAAGACCTGGACCATCCCCTGACCAACTCCATCACCCTGGAGGACCCAGCAGGACTCATACTCACCAAGGTGATGGGTTCTGGGCATGTGCACAAGTAGAGTGTTGTACATTTGAGGTTCTTGGAGACTGAGGTAGGTAACTCCTCAGCTATACATCTCTGGGATTCGACAGGAGCTAAAAGAACTTTTTTTTGTTAATTTATTTCAGTGCTGAATTTAGGTGCTTAAATTCTACTTTAATTCCTTCTTTCAGTGCCTTTTTGGATTTGGCCCTTAACTTGAAAATGTAAGAAGAGCTGAACTAGCTCAGGCTTTATGTTATTTAGCAAAAATGTCAAGATCAAAGTCTATAGTGATACTTCCCTGGTATTTTCTCTCAATCTCCAGCAATCCATGGCTTAAGGACTTCCTGAGCCATGGTAAAATACTTTTAAGAAGCTGAAATCAAGACTACTGTGAGTAAAGGCACAGACCTTGTGTCAGTACCCTCACCCATTCCAGTGAGTAGCTTTGTTTTTCTATTTTTTGTCATGACTGATGGAAGTTATGGATAACATTACCCTCCGATCCTTTGAACTGCTTCATTCATTGCCTTTCTCACATCACAAGACTCACAGGTATTTCTCATTGCCAGAATTAACTATCTGGAACTCCGTGTATTCAACAGCTAGTAAAACATAATATATGTAGGCCTTATGCTAAAATGTTCCCAAAGCAAATTTGAATCTGCTAATGTTCAGAATGCATATAATATTATTTCCATTCACAAAATGTAAAAGATAATTATACTGATTATTTTTGCTTAATGAAGGGAAAAGTTTGAAAGGGTTAGGATTATATGGTTACTGTGCACAAATACTGTGCACTTCTTTTTGACCTAGGCTGGGACTTCCAGCGCTACTTGTCTGAACAGCACAATGCTGAATTTACTCCCGCTTGACGGACCCAGTGGTTATGTGAGGTCCTGCACAGCAGAAAAAGCATTTTGCTGTATAGAACAAAGGCAGGAGCTGATTTTTGTCTCACTATCTGTAAGGCAGAATTCAATAGCCCACAGAAGCTTGTGCTGCTGCAGTAGTACACAAAATTCAGTTCATATAGCCAGAGTCAGGCCCCCTGTAATGACACAGTATCTATTACAGATCCTGCACAAGAAGTTTGTGTACAATCCAAGCAGATGCTGCAGATGGACAGGCTTTACTGCAGGTATTGATCGCTGTGAACTGCAGCTATTTGCGCTTTACCATATCCACTTGCTGTACATGGAAGACAAAATCTGCCGGCTCTCTCTTTGCAAGGGGTTTTGGGCAAGGACGTGCAGCTCGTGACAGGGGAGCAGTTCACAAGTCCCAGACCTGCCTTTGAGGTGCAGCTTGAAGAAATACCAAAAGGTGTGGAGAGGATCGGTGAAAGCCAAATGCCTTTGCATCCCCAAAACTGGTGCTGTTCACTAAACTCAGGAGAACTCAGCCTATATTTTCCGGAAAAGATCAACCACAGTGGCTGAACCTTGCTTCCCACTTTTGACCTGGTGAGACTTATGCCCTTGCCTTCTCTCAGAGCATGGTCACACCCTGAGGTTAATTCATCAAAGCTTAGATAAATTCTGTGGGAACAGAGAAACCTCAGACAATGACTGAAGCTGGTGCTGATGATGCCTGCTCCGAACATATGTGGCTGCTTATGTCCTCAAGAAATATTTAGGAACTGTACAGGAGCAACAGCTGATACCTGGCCCCAGCAGTTGGAGTGATGGAGGAAATGCCACGGGATCGCCAAACTTTTTGGGACCTCCCCATTCCCAGAGCAAGTCTTTAGCTGGAGCTACATTAAGTTTAGAGAGAAACAAAAACTGTCTTTAACAAAAAGCAGGACCTTACTGACATCACCTATCAGACTACCAGGTTTGAATAACGTCTTGGTTAAAAAGTAAATTAAAACGAAGCGAGGGGCCAAGTTTGCTTGCCCTTAACCAGCTGAAGGCTGGAATTTAGGTCATAGCGAGAGCAAATTCAACTCTCTTTTCCTAACTCTCTGCCTCTCAGTATGTGTTTACAAACCGCTTGAGGAGAAACAGGTTGGCCCTAGATTTGTCTTGTTCAATTTGTCTCCTTAGATAACTAATGCTTTTTCAGTGTGACTGCTGGCATAACTCTGCACTATCTATACAGCCAAACATCTGCTTTTTTAATTGAGCTAGGGCCTTCTGTACAAAATACAAATAATGAAATAATAATTAAGCACACTTACGGTAAATGTGAGAGTAACCCAATTTTGGAGATCCAGCAGAAGAAAGCGATCCTCCCCTTGCCTTCTGAGTATAACACACGTGCACTTGGCCAAGATACTCAGCAACGTGTGTGTATGTAAAACCAAACTCCTGGCAGGATCTCCAGCTGTAAGTTATCTTCATTCTGAACCCTCTGAAATGCCCAGCAGGACTCAACTCTTAAAGCCTTCTTGACTTCAGAAGAGGGAAGGGGGAGGCAGGAAGGTCAGAGCACTAAAATCAGTCCATTTATATACAACCCTTGTCTTAATTTAGCAAAATTTCCACACCCAACCACAGGGCTGATTATTTCTATTCTGTGAAGGGAAAAATTGCCACAGGGAATCTATGTGCATGGACAGCTGGTTTCACCAGAATGAAAGACACATATTAAAAATTCTTTTGAAGTGCATTTGGGCTTTCCTCTGGGAGTTTGCTAAACCTGCAGTCAGGTACCAGAGAGAATTTGTCCCCTGAAGGAAAAGACAAGAATAAAATTAGTAAGAAATAATAGCCAAACCCACAGGTGTGACAGATGGTGTTGAATGGACATCTGTTGGAATAACACTCAGTTACCACGATAAACTTTTATCCTACATCCCCTAGAATTAGATGTGTTCTTCCATTAATCCTGTAGCATGAAGAGGAAGATGTGAGGCTTGGAGACTCAAAGCTAAGCATGTCAGAAATTGGCTTTACACCTCCATTGGGTTTGGAAACATGCAGTGAGAAGGGTGTAAGACATGTGGGCGAGGTGGAGCAGATGGTCTGGCTTTGTCATGCTTTGCTTTAGTTTACTGGTGCCCAGTAGAGAGGAGTCATTCCACCAAGCAGAGGCAGCTGTAAGGTTTGTGCAGAGACAAGTTGCTTTGCTACGTCCAGACAAAGAGCCCTAGATGAAGAGGTCTGAGTGCTGTTTCTGGAGTAAGAGTAATTTGAGGTGTTGCTAGAACAGAGACAGAGAGCTGGAGATAAAGGTCAAGGAGAATCCATAGTGGCATGGATCAGCCACACAAGCTCCTGTACTTCTGGGATACTCTAAGAATTAATAACCAAACTGTGACAACTGCTTTTGAGAAAGACTGGTTAAGATGACAGAAAGAGTAACTGAGAGAGAAAAACAGATTTCTGTAAAAATGAAGCTTTAAATAGGCACTAAACCAAAGCAGGAAAAACAGCTTTGTGAGATTAAAAAAAAAAGTTTGATTAAAATGTGGTGAAATTGTCCCAAATAATGTAGCCATCTATGATGACTCCTCAGTACAAACCCAAATTAAAAGCATGACAATAGGCTTTATTTAGAAACATCCTGACCTTTCTCGTATGACTCTTGTCCTGCCTTCTCGTTACTTGTCATTCTCAGTCACTGTATCTTGCTTAAATGAAAAGTGTAAGCTCTCCAGGGCATAGGACTGCATCTCATTTTTTTTCATCCACTCTGTACAACAATGCATGCAGTCGGGAGACTCTTAAAACTATTAAATAAAACACAAATAAAACATTTTATCTCCAACTTGGCAACTTTACTTTCTCTTTTCAAGGAAAAAAAAACACCAAAGCTCTAGTGTGAATATTACTAAGAAGTTTTGTGCTCACATAAGAAAAAGTAAGTTAAGTTAAATAATAATCAGAGAAACGCAGCGCTTTCCTTGGTAGTGATGCTTACTAAATCGCAGAACGGTTCCTGGGGGAGAGCAGTGGAAGCCCGTTGCTTGGGATTTGGGGAGTGAGGTTGGACAAAGCCGGAGACCGCGCTGCAGCGCTCGGTGCCCTGCTGGCAGGAAGACGAATGAGAAGCCCAAACAGTCTTCTCGATTTTGTTCTTCTATGATCCTTATAAGAGAGATTGATGCTGACAGCATCCAGGTGGCGCATCCATGACTCAGCTGTCACGTCACTGCTTACGGCTTAAAGCCAGTGAGTCAAGGAATGAAAAACAGGTGGAAGGAGGAGGAGAGCCCTCCTGAAGTGTTCACCTCCAGCCATCTCTTGCCGAGCGAGCGGGGCCAATTGCAGACCACAGGGACACGGGAGAAGGAGAGGCAATGACAGAAGGAACGGCTGGGCACCTTCCTGCAAGGGCAGCAGGGGTGCAAGCCATTCTCCACGCCTGGAAGAAAAGCCTGGTGTGAGTTAATGGCCTTCTGTGAGCCAGAAGTGTCCACACCGTGTGGGAGGTCTGGGGCCTGCTGACTCTTGTATCTATGCTCTGTAGGCAAAGCTGTAGATGAGGTAAATATTAAATCCGTCTAGTATAGTTCATGCTGGACACAAAAGGTAATATCACAGATGTCAAGCCATTCTCCACGCCTGGAAGAAAAGCCTGGTGTGAGTTAATGGCCTTCTGTGAGCCAGAAGTGTCCACACCGTGTGGGAGGTCTGGGGCCTGCTGACTCTTGTATCTATGCTCTGTAGGCAAAGCTGTAGATGAGGTAAATATTAAATCCGTCTAGTATAGTTCATGCTGGACACAAAAGGTAATATCACAGATGTCTGGCCATGTATTTTCATCAATATAAAGTTTATTTTAATGGATCTGATTTCTCCTTTTCTGAGAATGGGTTTGAATGTGCTAGTGACCGTGACAACAGATACTGTTTCCCTGAAAAGCCAAGAAGTCCTAGAAGACTTAAGTCAGCAGATGAAGCTTCAAATTCCTTGTCTTATCCATCATGGACAGAGCAGGTGATTCCCTTCCTTTTGGTGGCAGCCTTTCACACATCTGACAATTTCTACTCTGCCTACCTGGTCAGTCTGTCCTTCAGAAGCTCAGTTCATTCCGCTTTTCCTCTTCCCTGCTTTTTTTCTAGAGTTCTGGTCATTCCCACTGCTCCCCCTGGACTTTCTCCCACTGTCCATAAGTGCAGTGCTCATGACTGGACGGAGGACTCTTTGTCCAAACTTTTCTATTCGTCTGTTTCATAACACCACGTCATTGTTGACTCATATGAAGCTTGTGATCCTTGCCACCCACAAGTTCTTCTCCAAAAAGCAATCAGCACCCTGAATGCATCACCTCCCTAATAAGTGTCCCCTATCCCATTGTTGGCGTCTTTACTAGTGATATAAATAGTACCAGACCCCTAGAGAGCCCCATCTTCCCTTTGGCAATGACCAAATGATGCTTTCTCAGTTCAATTCAGTTTTGTAGCCATCCTACAGTGTTTTGGATGCTCCTGCAATGTTAGGAATGAACTTCCCCAGTTTTCTTAAAAAAATAAAATGTGTAAGAGTGTTAAAAGGTTTTTAAAAGTTGAGATATATGGTACCTGCTGCTTTGCCACACACACGAGGGAAAAAAATACATTGTTGTGACACAATTGATTCCCACCAAAAAGAAAAGTATGCTGGCTTTCATTCATCCCTTTATTATATGAGTATTGCATGTTTTGGTAGCTGCCAGGAGGCTTGTCATACATTAGCACCCTCTTCTGCAAAGTCCTGTGCAAACTCCGGACCAAAAGATAGATTCTGTAACAAGAAATGCACAATCTAATTAATCTTAATTTTTTCCCCAAAAGAAAATGCCAGCTCCTTACCAGACTTCACGTTGAAACATCTAGGAAAACAAGAGTATTCATTCTGCAAACCTGTTTTACCACAAAACCAGATGATCACTTCTGGTTGAGGAGTCCCAAGCATGTAGTTATTACTGTCATCATCAACGGCCATATCTAAGTCTTGATTTTAACTGCATTAAGCCTTGATTAAAGCTAGAAGACATCATCTGTCTGTATCCCCCTCGCTGTCTGCTCACTCACTGTCTGCTCCACCTAGGATGCAAGTCAGGCAGTTCTTCGGTTTTCAAACCTGACTGCTTCCAGTATGAGTGACACATCTTATGGTGACACAACTGCTGCAGGGTCTGCAGGAATCGTCTGAGAGCCAAGAGCTCTGTCCAAAGGAAGGAAAAATGGCAAGGATATAGCTATGTGAAGTGAATGAGTAAAAGGCATCAACTCTACAACTGCAAGGAACAGTAACTGAAAATGCAGCATTTTGCACTGATCCCACTGTGTAAAGTAAACCAATTTTAAAAAGTGCTAAATCATGGCACTGTTTGGGGTGAGCAGTGAAGCTTGATCCTGTATTACAGAGTTTTGATCTTCACAGGCACAAGAAGAACTCTTACCAGGCTAAAGTATTCCAGCCAGATAGTCTCCGGCTGTATTTTTGCAGAGCACCTGTGACAGGGAAACATGGGCTCTTTTACTGCTTCTGGAACCAAACAGTTAGTAACAACTAATGTCATTTACATGTGCAAAGCATTTGGAATTAATTACATTTTTGTGCTCCATTTAAGTGCACTTTTAATTACTTTTGATTAGGATAAAGAGGATCATTTTCTTTTACCAGTTCTTAGGATATTCAGAACATCTGGAAACTAAAGCAGTTCCTTGCACATTAGGTTGTTGGTGTAAACGTCAATGTTTCCCTGGAAAATCCTCCATGAGTGGGGAATGGCATCTGGCATGATGTGGATTAACTGGCACCTTGGTTCATGAGAACAGGCATGGGACACCCAAACCTTTCCCCACAGTAAACAGACATGATCTGTTGCTCGGCCATGCATGTTTGCCCATCTTCTAGGTGTTTAGAGGACAGAGTGCCAAAAAGTCCAAATTCAAAACACATATTTTGCCCTTCTATCTTGCCTTCTCCCATGCAGCAGCTCCCATGAAGTGCTCATGAGCCTGTTGTCAGACCTGACTGGTACCAGCAGGGAATGGGGCTCCGTTCTGGCTCAGCATAGCAGGTGCAGGTGCAATGCAGCTCACTCTCTATCTTCCTCACAGCTCCGTTAAATCATGCCTTTAACAGTTGCCATTCAGGGCCCTCTGCTTGTTTTGGTGGGGACTTTGCTGAGATAGACCCCAGCCTGCCTGAAGATGGAGCTCAGTGCTTTAGCAGCTTACAAAACCCAGCTCCAGAGAAGAGATGGAAACCGGCCAGCGTGGGTGGCCCCACAGTGCCTTGCCCAACTTTGCTGTCACATCCAGAGCTCTAAAACCTTTCCTTTAGCCAGACCTCCATGGCAAAGGAAACACACAATTCCACAAACAACATTAAAACAATTCTACTTCTCTGTGGGACAAACTTGAAGAGGAGATGAGCTAACACAATGAATCCAGCATCTTCATCATGGGATCACAGCAAATATATCACCTTTTATCATGGCAAGACTGCACTACAGCCAGGGATGAAGCCCAGGCGGGCTGGTTTTACAGCTGAATGCAGCCCCAAGGCTCCGTGCAGGACCTCCCACCACCATCCTGCCCTAGCAGCTCCGTGTTGATAGAATTGGGAAGCAGGCATGAAGGCCGGTGATTTGCTGGGAGTGCAAAAGGCTGCTTGCTTTAATATATGGCACATATGTCATAAGAGTGTTAATGGAATTTATACTGTAAAAATATTAGCTCCACACAAAGTATAGTGTTACTTGGGAGGATTTATGCAACAGACATAAAATCCAGTAGAAACAGTCTAACCTTTCTGAGGCTTATTAAGTTTCCTCTTTATTTGTGGAAATGCCTTAATTTATGCAAGGTGAATGCCAGAAGAAATGCTATAGATTTAGTCAGAACCTAGCTCTTCCAACTTACAGACCTTCATAGCTATACTCTGCTCTTGTTTACATCAGGAGTAAAATTATTTGAAGTCGCTGGTCCTAATCCAAAATCCCCTACATGACTCTGTTGAACGGGTACCAGCACTATGGTATCAGTTGACCCCAAAATGATGATAATAATGAGTAAAAGATGTGAAGGAAAAAATGTGAGTAACAGAAAATGATAAAAAAAATCTGCTTTATATCCTTGTTGTATATGTTACATTAAATATACACCACTCTTCCATCCTTAACTGTGTGCAAGCAGTAAAATGCAGGATTCCCTGAGGACAATGGGGTTTCTCTGGGGCTCCCAGGACAGGATGGTTCTTACTCCTTGGTGGCAAGGAGGATCGTTAGCCAGGTTACTAAAGAAAAGATGACATTTCATTAACCATGCTATCTCTCCACCTGTGCTCATCCCATACCCACAGTTTCAACCAAACTGTGAAAATGTCATTCAAAATACTTATGTTCCTACAAATGTCATGAAAATCAGAGAGGCATAAACCCATGCTCTGGTGAGAGGAGACAGTGTCCCCAAGGGTTACACCATCTCTGGCAGGACTAGGCAGCCAGGGAGGACCTTGCAGGCAGCCACCAGGAGTGTCACACGCTGGGTGGTGTTTGTAGTACAGGATGGAGGGGAAAAAAATGCATAAATCCATTGGAAAATAGGCTTCTCTTCTTCATCAGTCGACACGTCTTACTTGGTGCATCTAAATCCTGCACAAATTTCATCCTGTACTTTTCCACAGCTGTATTACTGAAGCATCTTTTTTTTTTTTTACAGACACTAATGAATGCAACCTTAAAACACCCCCCTGAGGTCAGCCGGGGTTATTAACTGGGGGTGATGATAAATGAGCTCCAGCAGATCTTGCTCTGGTGACTTTTGACATCGTCACCCCACTCATTTGCTCCAACTTGTCCCCAAAGTCACCCCCGCGCAGCCAGCAGAGGATAACTGGGGCTGGCTCCCCAGCACCTCCTCCTTCCCAGCCCATATCCCAAAACCAGGCAAAACAGTTCCTTGTAAAAGAAACTTGTAAGTCAGCATCCCTGAAGCCCAGCACATAATGCGAATGCAGGAGGAAATCCAATGACACTGGGCAGAGAGTCTCTGGTGGCCTTTGGAGACCTTGCCCCTGGAAATGAGTTTGAAGTGAAACACTGTGTTTTTTCCTCTGATTTTTAAAAGCAAAGGATTTTTAGAGCTCCCTGGTGAGGAACTGTCCTCATCCTGTGGGGCAGGGGAGAGTCCAGGGTGGGAGCAGCCAGCAGGAGGGGAGATTTGGGGCTCAGAGCCTGGATTTTGCCACTCCAGGTGATGGTGAGCCGGAGCGTGGTGCATCCTACCAGAGAACCAGACCCTGGGGGGAGGCACAGACCCAGGCTTTCTCACTGGTTTTCCCTTCTCTCTCCAGCCAAGGCAAATTAGGATCAGCTCCAGGCTTTTTGGACCATCTTCTCCACCCTCATCAGCACCACTTCTGTTTCCTTTGTTGTTACCCTCCATTTGGTGTCGTTTGCACACCCGATCTGTGTCGCACTCCTCTCCTCTCCATCTCCTGCTCCACCTCCATCTTGGTTCTCTTACACCCCAATTCCCATCCCAGCTCTTCAGGCTCCATGCCTCTCCCCACTCGGTCCAAATCCACTGAGGTCTGTCTGCTACATCAAATCTAATCCCCAACTCCCATTTAATGCTTTCATCCCTCAGCTCTACACACCTCCCTACAGCAGCATCACAGCATGATTTATTTCTCTGAATTTATTCCCAAGAATAACTGCATTCTGTTAGCTGAAAATTTGTATTGTTACGTACAAGCAAATATAATATGACCATGTGTATGTACCAATCATAAGCTGAAAAAATTCTATGCAAAAAGCTAATTATAATCAAACGAAAACCATAATCTTATAATGAAAAATGTTTAGAAATCTTAACTGTTCACATCACGGTCTGTATTGCTTAGAATAGGATAAGGGCTCATTTCTACATCATTCTCTGTCACTGAGAAATCTGAAAAAAATGCTCGTATTTCATTTATTCCTCACTTCACCAAAACTCCCTTTCAAATCAAATCAATGTTAGCTGAAAGTAATGTTTTGCCACAGAAGAAAAAGGATCTCCACATTTGTTCTGCTTCCATTGTTTCAGTTATACTTTTCACAATTATTCTGAATGATGTCCTGCAAATCCTTCCTTGTGCTACAAAACTGCTTCAGCATCTCCCATCTCCCGTCTCTCTGAACTCACCTCTTTTCCCTTTGCTGTTCCCTCATCAAACTGTACAATATGGTCACCTCTGCCTTTTTTATAATGCGCATCGACCCAGAATAAATAGAGAGAAAATATTAGTAAATGTTATTCTTTTAACCAGGATCTTACGCGTGCTCTCTAAACGGCATCTGATGTGGCACGTATGTAGATCTGCCTTTGAAAGTGTCATTTAGGGGAGATGCCTGGAGGATTCCCATCCTTTGAGTTTGCCAACACTGTCGGCATTTCACTACAAACACATTTAGACAGATGGCTGGGCAGCACGGATTTGACAAATCCAGCCAGGACTTGTGCAAAAGCTGTGTTTGCCTGCTTAACAGTTATAAAAGTGGAAAAGAAGAAGGTGGAAAATGTACTAAGCGATCCGTCTGCACTACTGAGCAGTTTTAATTGCTTGCACGTGGCAGCTGGCGCGGTGGTACAGCCCCGCTTGGGGACCGGGGGGGATTGTTGCTGCAGCAGCACCATCGCTGAGCCCCTTGGAGCTGCCACGAAATCCCACCTCAATTCCCCTCCCCATTAACAGCAAAACATGTAGAACAAATGTGCTGAAAGGATATAGTGGGCTTTTCTCGTCAGAGGGGTTGTGTACTACACGAC
>NW_009707561.1:14407-24171 GCF_000703405.1 Apaloderma vittatum
AAAAAACGAAGTTCGGCTATTTCAGGGATGTGGGATGAGATCTTCACATCAAGTCCATCTTGTCCCAGCTGCTGTGCTCTCAGGTTCATCTGATGTCTTGTTTGTTAGCTGACAGCCCCGCAGGGTCCATGGAGACCCCTTGGGGGGTTTCAATACCACCTATGTGGGTCACTATAGACAGTTTTTGATTTAGTGTTTTACAGGACTGAGGGGTCTGCCCCGGTTAAGGCAGGGGTTGTGACCAAATCCCATCACTCAGTGACTCCAGTGAGGGGACAGGAAGGTAGCCCTTTGGCTAACAGCTCTACAGCACAAGAACCAGAGCCCTCCTCACATTCCTACTGTATATTCATATATATTGTGTGAATATATATATTGTAACTCATATTGTCTTATTCACCCATGGATGAATTACTCAGCCCATTTCAGCCTGTGTGGCCCTCCACCTGCCAGGGCTCCTGGTGCCAGTGTGGATGAAGCCATCTCCCAAAAATAACAAGCCAAATCCCTCTCCTGGCTCGGTGTGGAGCTTCTTAAAAAACTCGAGGGGAAAAAGTATCTACACAAAGCTTAAGCAAGGCAGCAGGGCTTGCACCAGCAGCCATAATTGCACCAGAGGGCACAAATGAGGAGAAATTCTGCACAACAAGGAGAATAACAAAGTAAAGGACGTCACCACACCCCCAATAGCAGCTCACAGAGGGATGTAACCGGTGCCTTTGGCTCCTTCCAACCTCCAGCCTCTGCTTTACATCCTGCTGCAATTTGCTGCTGTTGGATTATTCATGGGGAAAAAAAAAAACACTAAAAAGACTCCAAAAATTTGAGAATATTAATTTCCAAGGCAGTATTTTAAAATAAGGATCTGAAGGTTTAAGTGCCTGGTCATTTAGATAGCCACTCTCCTTGCAAATCTGTCGCAACAATAAAAAAACCCAAATAAACAGGATGTTGACATTATTAAAACAAACAAACAAAACCCAACAACAAATAAATGCTGCTGCAGCGACAAAACGCTTCACTGGCCACTTTCCTTTCATGAGCTCCTGCACAGCCCCATGGCCCTCGAGACACAGGAGACAAAGCTGGGGCTCAGCCCATGGGAGGACCCTGAGGATGAAAGAAAAGGAGTCTCTATGGTCAAAATCCCCTGTATTTTGGCTTTCTGGCACAGTGGTTGTCAGTGAGGGGACTGAGGGGCACAGGGCACAGAGAAGACTGCTCCAGATGGGAGGTTGTTTGGCACAGGTGAAGCACAATTCACCAGCAGTGGTTGCAAGGTGCCATAGGAAGACAAAACCCTGCTGCTGAGCTGATGCTGGAGGACTTCTCCTGGATTTGAATGTTGTTTAAAGAAAGCAAAATCCCTATATCGCTGTTCAGGAGAGCGTGACATGTCCGAAGGCTGGCAGCGGCCCCGGTCGCACGTCACTCAGCCCGCAGGCAGAGCCGTGTGAGGCTCCTTTCGAGCGACAGCTCTGCAGCTGGAGCTGAGCCCCGCAACCCGTCCTCGAAAAAGATATAAAAAGAGAAACAAAGCACTTCAAATTTGTCATTGCCTGTTCTTCATCTGTGCAATCCGGCTTGCACTTTGCCTTAGCACAGCAATATCCTCTGGGGTCTCCTTATAAAGCTCCCCGGGTAGCCGTGCCTCCTGCACCACAGCCATTCCCACCCCATGTCCCCTGCTCCCAAATCCTCCTCTCCTTCTCCCTGTCTCCCATTAGAGATGTTGGCCTTAAGTCAATGCTGACTCAAATGTTTTAATCACCAATGCAGGGTTCCTCCTCCTGGTTTTATTAATTCATCGACGATTTGGGATGCTTTGCATGCTAGCGTCAGCACTACCTTACACACTGGCCATCAGAGGCTGAACTTGTCACAGCTGCATCCCAGTGTCACACCAGTAATCCTTTTCCAAGTTAATTGGCCTAGGCATGCTGCACACACCATTGCATAAATCTCTGGTTTTACCTCTCCAGCAGCAAGAGCCAGAAGCCAGCTTTGCTCCTGGGCTGATGCCTTCAGTGCTAACTACAGAGAGACCCCAGCCCATGCACAGCCTCACTGCTGGGCTTCTTGGTGCTTGCCCAGGTGAATGACACCCCTCCCGGGGTGGGATGCCAGGGTCCTCAGCACCCAGTGAGACCCTCTCGGCATCACACGCACTGAGTGTTGTACTTTAACATCACACCTCTCACCCATTCACGCTCAAATTCCCCAGTGTCCCCAAATTCATATAGTGCCAGGCATGATAATTTAAGCTTTTGTCTGCCAGAAATGCCCTGCCCTCACCTTTGCTCCCCATAAAAAGGCACAGAATGGTATATTTTGAACACACTGATGCACATCCATAGGTGTACTGTATATTATCCTGTAAACCAAGAATTAAAGATCATAGAATGTGTTGGGTGGAAGGGACCTTTAAAGGTCATCTAGTCCAACCTCTCTCACTCTAAACCAATAGAACCAAGACAGCAAATCCTCAAACTGATGCATCCTCTTTCCTTTTTCTCAATACATTATTCTTGCTTAAATCCCAGACAATGCCTGGTAATCACCCCAGCCATGTTTCCAGTTCAATCTGGCCATAAAAACCCACAGAGCTCGGCTCCCCAGGGCTCCAGATGTCTGCAGAAGGACCGACCGATTCCTCTGCAGCCTGTCCCAGCACAGATGTGAGCCAGTGACTCTGCCAGGGCCGTGGTGGGAAGGAGGGAGCTGCACTGCAGTGCTGGAAAGGGCTGCGTCACCTCCAGTCCCTCCCAAACTCATCAGGGCCTTGAGTGAATCCCCCCCGACCCCCTTCAGTGCTGGGAGAGCTGGTGCAGGCAGCCAAGAGCCATAAGGGTGGCTTCAGGTGCTCCGTGCTCGTGATGCTCATCCATGGCCAGCCCGGACAGCACAGGTTAATGGGCTGCCCATGTTTCCTAATCCTCAAGAGCAAACCCTGCCAAGAACGATTACCAGCCCCTGACAAACGGAGAGGAGAGGAGAGGAGAGGAGAGGAGAGGACTAAATTCATATCCAGCTTCCTGACCTGGTATTTTCTGTAGACACTGAGGACCTCAGAGGAAGCGACTGTTTGCTCTAGCACTGGAAGAGGAATTCATCAGTGTACTGAGTGCCTTCAGTTCCAAGCAGGCAAGGCTTAATATGATCGGGAGGAGCAACAGTCCTTTAAAATGGAAAGCAAAGATGGATAACTGAGTGCTTTTAAGTCACAGGCTCAAAAGTCATGTTGTGTTGGGGTGTCAGGGCACCCCAGGGACCACAACGGCTCCTCTTCTCGTGCCCATGCAGCTCCATGAGCAAGTGGAGCATCTCCCACCTGATCTGCTGCTAACCTCGCCCACTCTGTGATTATTTTTCTGGAAATCTCTGTTTCCTCCCTTATCACCTTCCCATCAAGTCTCTTCCTGGCCCTTTGATTCTCTTTTTCCCTCTCCGGGCTGTGGGATGTCATGCTTTCCCTCTTTCTCCAGCAGTAGTGGAGCTCCTTGTGTGGAGTGCTGGTGACATATTGTGGCTGGGCTGGTTAATCACACATATTGCCAAGAGCTATCAAAACTGATTGGATCCAAGATCTAAAGTAGCACAAAATACCCCTAAAATGTACACAAGCCAGTGAGGGCTGTGATTATCTACCTGTTATAGGCTTAAGGTATGGCTAAAGGCTGAAATCTGAAGGATTCTACACTATTGATGTGGCACATGCATGAAGTTTTATTTAACACACTATCTTGACTTCAAAAATACTCCTATTTAGGCTCAAATATGATGATATCCACATATGAAATTCTCAGCTTACCACTGCTGGCAGGCCCTACAGTTCAGTAACACTCTTAATTAAAGCTCTAATGGGGCTTGCTGTTTAAGGCTATGCTTAAATCTATTAACTTATTAAAATTAATTATGCATAATTATTTATTGCTGACTACTGCAGACACGTGTGTGTAACCTATTCCATTCACACTTACCCTATGCACTTCTGGAGGCAGACCCTGGCTTTATGTTTAATTTGTGTATCATCAAACGGAATGGTGGGGCCAGGCTCTTAGGCATTACAAGTAAAATAATCATTTAACTGACATCTTTATACTGATTTAAGGCAAGAGGACTTCTTGCATGCTAAAGCACATGCACAAATTGTTATCAATGTATTCCTAATTGTTATCAAATGTTCAAGCCCGTGTTTATGAATTTTACCAACCCAGAGCCTAAACAGATCCCATGTCAGCAAGTTGAGGGCAGCTGCAGCACCTACGACTGCTTCCAGAATATGTTCAGGGCACAGCATCGCTACACAGCGGTACCCAGAAAATATTCAAGTGCTTCCTTGTGCCCTTGTGCCAAATTGACATTCCACAATTGTGATATGAAGTTATTTAAATGCTGTCAGTTTATGCAGCATCTCAGTTATCCTTTAATAGTATACTTTTTTTCTCAGAAGAGAGTGGTGTCTAATCATGTCAGGATTTTCTTAAGTAATTCTGCCTCAGGGTAAAGAGTATTTTTTTATACAACAGCGATGGATCTATATGGCTTTAAGAGGCAGATTCTTTTAGCGCTCAGGGCCTGGCTTAGAGGAGGCTCCTGAACTGATTCTGTCAAAAAGTGTTTGCATTTTCTTCAGGGCGAGTTAGGAAACGGAAAAATTCTAAATGTGTTTTGACATTTGTATTTCGAGTGTTATCTGTCAAACATGCCAGGACCAGATCACAAATTTCCTGAAGATTGTCATGGCTATCCAGCCTATCAATAGCAATCTGGAGCTCATATATGATCCAGGCAGAAAGGCACACTGATAGAGTGCAACAACAGATTTCACATTAGGACAGGGTGGGAAGAGGGGGCAGCTAACGGCATCTTTAAAATTGCATATGGGTCTTCTTGGTAAGTGAGGTCTAACAGGCCAGTCTGTAAAAATCAGAGAGGAAACAGAAACCAGAATGTTGCCCAAGGCCATGGCCATGCTACCTGGAGCTGATCAGTGGCTTCGTCACACGAATGTTTCATCCCTTATGTTTTCTGCTGCTGTGGGCAAAATTACTCTGTAGGAAGCTTTAACCTTTCACTTCCTATTTTTATGTCATTTTGGAGAAAGAGATCTCTTCCAGTCCCCATTTCCCAGCTGGGAGCAGGGGGACTATGCAGGGGTAAGCGAGCACCCTGCGGGATGCTGAGGATGCCCATCCCAGGACAGGCATCCCCAACTCCCGCGCAGCCCTGGCCCGGGGTACCTGCTCCAGCAGGACAAACAGCGCTTGTGGAGGACGTGCAAGAGCAGCCTCACATATATGTGTTCAAAACCAGTGGAAGCAGAGGACAGAGGTTGCTTAGATTTTACATTTCTTCCTCTCTTTAGTCCCCCAGGTTCATTATTGATTCTATCTGTGACATTATGCAAAAGCCCCCATTGACTGCAGAACCATTTAGGATGATTTCTGATTCTCCAGCAGCATCAAACAAGATCTGCTTCAAGGTGATCTGCCAGCTCTGCCTCTCCATCACACAGCACACGGTTGTCTCCAAAGCACGCTGTTCAAATACTCTGTTTTAATACCGTGCGGAGGGGAGATCTGCAGGTCCCGTTATTACACGAAATTAAAATTCATTGTGCTGGTTGCATTTGCAGGTTTAATGTATTGTCACCACTAGCAAAACAGCAAGAGCCCACTGAACGCAAGATGCCGTGCGTTGTATTAGCTACATTGATTTGTAGATGAGGAATGCACAAATTGATGGCACACTGTACTCCAACAGTATAACCAAAATGCCAACGAAATGTAATGCTGTGTAGAGAGATGTGGGTTGTTCCCAGGTGTATTAAAAGTCAGACTGAACTGGGGGGAAAAGGTGTTGGTGTGCTTGTTGCTGAATGTTCTTGAGATCCCGTGTGGTAAAACGATGCTAGTCTGTTTGACCACGGGTGACATTATCCTTTTTGAGAACGTGCTTGTCCCAAGGTTTTCCAGGGATTGTCAATTCTCTGAATCTTGCTACAGATGCTGTCAACCATTTAATTATGGATGCTTAATCACTGGTGGTGGATTAGCCCCTGGTTTCCTCCAAATACAAGCACGTACCTGCAGCAAATGCTGAGTTTCAGAGCCCAGGTAACTTTGATTTCCCATAAGGTTGTCCCTGCAAAATTAATACCTTTCAATCACATCCAGGTGGATGGGCGAAGGCTTCAGTAGATGTTTGCTTCTTACATAGTGAATCCTTCTTCAGAGCTGGGACAGAGTCCATAGAAAAGATTTAGCAGTGGACTGCATTTCTGTAGGGTTTGAGAAATCAGTTGTGTATATGATAAGCTGAGTGACTGGTTGGACATACAATACTGCAGGAGGCACCACGACTCCCTTTGTATGACATGGATATGTGCCATATGCATCCCACCTCCTCTAAGGTTTCTGGGAAGGATGCTCTGCAAGGCACAAAATTTTACAATGAATTGATGCTGAGCACCAGCTCCCTCTTTTCCCTCCCAGTTTAATTCCAAATTGGTCCTGGCAGCTCCTGCCCTCACAATTTTGAAATTACGCTGCACACACACATTAAGCTTTTGTAATCCTTCCTCTCCAGTGGGTTAAGACATTAATCCCTGACACCACAAGCAGGAATCATCAGACACCACAAGACTGATGGAGTCCTCAGAGGGTAGGTGGGATGGTGAGGTGGCACACAGAATGACTCCTAAAATAGAGCTACCATCTATTTCGTACTATTGATAGGTCTGAATAGCTGCTGTGTACCTGTTATGAATAGTTTACAAAGTTTAAGTGACTTTCAATATCCATGCTTTAGCTGTAACTTCACTTTCCTACTGAAATTTAATGTCTTTCGAATCCTGTGTCACTGCTGACATAAACAGTTCTTGTTTATCCATTCAAAAGAGGCAGAAATAACCCATCAGTAATAAGGAATATAAAGGGTAGATGCATTTTTTGCATCATCAGAGTCGGGATATAGAAACAGATGTGAGTGCTATGGCACAGCCCCATTGCCTGTGCTGCTGGGAGGCATCGCTGCAGAGCAGAATAGATTTTTTTTTATTTATTTTTGAATCAGAGTGTTTTATAGGCATCATAACCACTGGGAAAAACATGTACAGGGCAGTGAGGGGCAGTTTGGCAACTCGGCAGTCGCAGCCCCAGAGAGCAGCAGGGATGTTCACTGGAGCAGTAAGCCAGACCACCCCAGGCAGGAGCCGTCTGAGCACTCAGCCCTAGGACAAAACTCAGTGTTTCTGCTCTGAAAAGGCTCCCAGCTCAACCCAGCACAGCCAGAAACTCCCAGCCAGTCCAGCACCTCCCAGGGCTGCCCTGACGTCAGCCCAGCACTGGCTCCGGGCTCACCCAAACAGACCCGTGGGATGCATGCTGACCTCCAGAGAGATGGGTCAGCGGTGGGGAGTGCATCGACAGCCTAAAGGAAAAGTCAGGGCCAGGGCTGGGCATTTTGGAACATCTCGCTGTCACTGGATCCAAATACCATCTTCTCCCAGATGCAGAAACAGCCCCTTGCCTGAGAACCGAGGGTGCAAACCTCAAGGAGCAGGACTGATCTCATAACTTCAGGAATTCCCTTCCATCAGAGCATCAACCAGGCTGAAAGCGATGCTGACCACCATAAATCTCCAGTTGTCCTTCTGTCCAGCTGCAAATACACACAAGGCAGGTTCCCTTTAGAGATGAAATCACATGAATAAGACAACTCCAGAAATCCTCAGCAAGGTCATCCCAGGATGCGCTGTAACCACCTCTGGTGCCTTGCTAATGAGTCGGATAAATATTCAAATCATACGTTAGCCTTCTCGCTGGCTACCTGCAAAGCACCCAGATCAGTGGGACTCTGCAGCCCACCAAGGAGATACCACCCCATTGAGCAGCACAGAGCACGATCCTGATAGTGAAGAGGAGGAATAGGTCCCGCAGGGGATGAAGGGATGCCCAGCAGTGTGCTGAGAGCTGGGTGCTCAGCACCCTGTGCCAGTGCAGGACCAGCCTTGTGGGCTGCAACATGGTTCCTGGCTGCTCTGCCACTGCTGAGCTGAGCTGAGGACTCGCAGAGGTACTTTGATATTTGCTTCAAAATGCATTAAAGCCCTTCCTCTTGATGGACACATTTGCAGTATAAATAGTTATGTCCTCTTTATTTCACTCTGAGGTTTAATTAATATATAAATCAAATGCTTATAAAACTCACAAATGCTTGGGAAAATGTAAAATTTAATTAGTTTGCCCACACAACTCCATATGTCAACTGTTAGCTCAATTACTCTTTGCCATGAAATACTGACTGCACTTTCCCATATTAGTAATTTCCCTCTATCTCAGAGTCATGGTTAATCAACACCCTGAACTCAACACACACACTTATGTTAAATTAAATATTGAGCACAAGGAGCAAAAGCCTCTTTAATGAAATCACAGCTGGATTTTACTCAGAAATGAGATCTTCATGCAATACTGGGGCAGACAATAAGCTCTGGGGTGTGGGGCAGGTTAAGGCCCCTCTCCAGGGTGTGCTATCAGACCAGCTTGCAGGGGGTGCGGCAACATGCTCATGCTCTCTCATGGACAGCCGGAGGAAACATGTCCCTGTGTGGGTTTTCTTGGGATGGGGAAGATGCTGGCTGGGCACAAAGCAAGGGGGACGAGGGGAGGGCAGCCATGAAGCATGTACAAAGTGCAGGTGTGCAGCTGTTAAAGATGGTGATGAGCTAAATGTATACACTGAATATGCATTAATAGCACATTGAGGTCAGCTCCCATTCTGGCAGCAACACTCAATATGAACACACATCATCACTGTGTTTATTCCAATTTCAAAATTTTCAAGTGACAATGAAATGTCAAAATTACCATCAAGGGCCAACAAACTCACCACCCTCCTGGGACCTCCCTACTCCTCATCACCTTCCTCAGCACAAGGGCTCCCACCACCCCCTTGGCTCACGCCTGAGTCAGGCATGTGGCCTTGGCAGTGGCTTTTGCTGGCTCAGCCAGGGTGCCCAGTACCTTTGGCTGCTCCCAGTACAATAACCAAATGGTAGCATCACATGGGCTCCCAACTGGGCACATCCCACTAAGGCTGGATCCTGTCCACCGTGGAAAGTGGGGAGACAGGGATGTGACCGCGGCCGATGGGACTGTTCGGTGAGGAGGAAGAGGCTGATGGCTGGGTACGCTGTAGCAGAAGGTGCAGGAGCCAAGTGGAAATTCAGAAAGCTGGGGATGATGTACTAAAACAATTTTGCTTCTTTCAGGAGAACTCCTTCGGAATAAAGATGCCTCTAACTCTAAAAAAATACTTTAAATCAACCTCTTTTTCCCATTTGTGCTGCTTGTCTACACATAATTTTCCTGTTTGTGCTGTGAATACGTATTAATCATTTTCCCCAAAACTATTTTCTTACCCATTTTGCTTTCATAAGCCGGTGCAGGAGCAGACCCCAGCCATGACTATCACACATGGGCCACCAGTACTGCCTTGTCCTTATGGCTTTTTCTCTCAAAAAAAATCACACCGGGCTTTTAAAGTCCTGGAAACATTCCCACCTGCTCCTGTTCCAGAGGCAAAGGCCTACTTATCACTGACTCCCTAGTTTGCCCTCAAGGTTTGGCTTTTTCTCCCCTTGCAAGACCTCACTTCCAAACGAGATGATGCCAGGAAGCTGTAAACCTTCGATCAAGCTCTCCCATTTTAAAGTGTGTAGTTCAAATCTTCCCTAAGCTCACAAGATCAGGTGAGAG
>NW_009707561.1:24189-26038 GCF_000703405.1 Apaloderma vittatum
ACACACTGTGACCATCTCAAAAAAAAATTATAATTTCAAATGTAAAACCACATTGAAGGCTCATAGTTGGGGGGTTTTTTTAAGCCATACTAATATAAACTGAGCTGGAACCCAGATGCAAAATAATTTTTATCCTCTAACTTCCTTTTTTCAGGCAACCATCTTGTTTCTTCAATTCAAATTAGTTCTTCATATTCAAGTCTAATTTTATTTAATCTTATTTTTCAATTAAATTCAATTGTCTGTGATCTTCTTAACTTCCTATGCTTCCTTGCATGCATAATACAGACAAATTTTGCATTTGTTTCTTTCACTTTTCTTTTTTCTTTCGAGCTGATGACATTTTGCTTAACAAAACCACCTCTCGGCAGAGACAACCGGTTAAGAGCAAAGCCACAGCTTGGTCTGATCCTGCACTGTCCGTACAAAAGCAATGGCTACTAAAACAACACTGCTCGGGTGGGAGAATACATTTTTCCACCAGCTGTGCTCTCGAGGCTGGGGCAGGATTTCCCCTTCATCAGCCAGCGCTGGGTTAAAGGAAAAGGAGCGTCCCTCTGCTTTGTGAAGTGTCCCTTCAAAACACAGCCTTTATTTCCTCAGCCTTTCTAGAAGGATAAAAGGAAGTGTTTCATGAAAAGCAGGGTGTTAAACATGGATAGCAAGTACCTGGGGGAGTTCAGACCAAGACAGACTCATTTGCAGTGGGCAGAAACATTTGCACTGGGCAGACTTCAGACAACACTTAGGAAAGGGGTAAAGTCAGGAAAGCTACAGCAGCCAAAGAATAAACCTCAATTTATACAGAGGTGCTGTGTACTGTCACCTACATCTTTATCTGGGCATTTCTCTGATGCAAGAATGTAAAAAGCAGCTGGGAGCATCCTGCCCTGCCCGGTGGCCACCAGATCTGACATTTGTTGGCGAGATGCTCCTGTGGGATGTGCTTGGTTATTGCATTAGGGATGCTTTTCTGCTTTTACTCTATAGCAAAGCCTGGCTGTTTCACCATAGGTGTCGTCATGAGATTTTCAGCACTTCTGGAAAGGTTACAGGAACCTGAGGACCAGTGATCAGGTGAGAAATTCAGTTTCCACCATCTTTCTTAAATATTAATAAATGCTTAGCCTCTCTGGTTATGAGAAAAGGCTCTAAGCAGCCCCCAAGTGTATTTCAAAGCTGGGAAGACCAGAAGGCAAAGAAAAAAGGCCCCCAATTTTATTATTTTATATAATCAGAGTATAATTGGAGAGCAGACGCTGTCTGTAGCATGCTGCCATTGGGGACTCTGGATTTCTAATAAGAAATCCATAGGGGAATTAGATGCTGTTTCAGCGGTGTTGTGGTTGATTTACAGGGATGCACCTGGAGCCATAATCCATGCCCCAAGTCACTGTACTTCACTGAAAGCAAAAAAATTTAGGTGGCATTTATAAATCACTGCAAAAACTAGGTCTAGCAGGGGAAACAGCAATAGCCCCTTAATTATAGCAGTGCTTGTGGGAGCTGTGATAATTAGGAGTTTCTAGTGTTCTGGAAATCAAAGTGGTTTCTATTCTCTTCTTTAATTAATTCAGGCTTTTATCTGTGAAAGTCGAGATGAATTAAGGTTCTGCTCCGGGCAAAGTGCAATGATGCTGGTGCAGTCCCTGGCAGGGTGAAGCCACCAGACCCCGGGACTCAGGCAATGTCCCTTGCGCTGCAGCATCCCTGGCCTCCAGTTCTCAATATTTTGGGAAAATGTAGGGGAAAGGCCAGAGGGAGACATGTCCCCCATTACAGGCGTATCATAGGGGCCTAATGCACGGGGATGTGTGTCCATGTATCCGCAGCAGAGGACAGACCATCT
>NW_009707561.1:26050-29682 GCF_000703405.1 Apaloderma vittatum
TGTGCGGCAGATAACAGACACCCAGCATTATCACCTCCCCACACTGTAGAGGGTGAGTCAGGCTGCATGAAAATCATAGGATTGGTATAAACTCATGATTTTTGTTTGTTTGTTTGTTTAAAGCAAATTATTGTTACAAGTCCCTTTTATTTCACCCTCGGAGGGGTTGGTTTTGGGAGGTTTTTTCTGGCAAACTCCTTAGGGCTGGGAAATCACACTGAAAATCCACGTGACTGTTAGAAGATGACGACAACAGTATGGGATTTGTGGTAAGATCATGCGATATGACCAAAGCAGATGCCTTCACAATGTGAAATTGCACATGCAAGGACAGCAGAGAAAGGATTTTAGCTGCAAGTAAAACCTCCAGCTGATGGGATGGCCTCAGTGCTCCAAACAAGAGCATCTGCAACCCACCAGAGCTGAAGGCAGCAGCCTGAGCCAGTATATTGCAATTAAGTCACATAGCTAATTAATCAAATCCAATCTTGATAATGTTATCAAGGAGCTGCCTAGAAATGATCCTTTATGTCAAAGTCTATTTTTAGATCAAATAAATCAGGACCCATCCTGGACAAGCTGTGCTCCACTTTGAGTTATCTCTGTGTCTCATCCTTTCCCAGGCAGTGAATTCTCCTGCGGGTTCCCAAACCACGGGCTCAGGCACTAGGGTCGTGCCCCAGAGCAGTTTTTTGTCGGATTTAACTGTTGCCGTGGAAAGAAACTGCATTTCAACATCCACTTCGTTTCATTTTTGGTGTTTTTCTCCTTTTCCTACTAGATGGCGCTTGCATGACAGGCGGAGACGAACCCCGGCAGCGCCAGCACGGAGCATCTCTACCAGGTCTCCTCCACGAAGGGCTGATAAATTACTTTTTTTTTTCTCTGAAAACCCATGCAGCTGCGAAAGCGATAACCTGCCGGGAGCTGATTAGCAGCAGGAAGCCGTTTTCTGGTAGCACCGCGTTAACTGTGCTCTCTGACCGACTTTCCTGGGGGAAGCTGCCAGACCCCTGGGGAGGGAAGTGGGCTGAGACATGGCCAGAAGCCGAATCCGGGGTACGCTGGGTGTGCATCAGTCCTGCACAGACACTTCCAGCCCAAGCATCCTCCCAACCCCTCTGCAACCTGTCTGCAACCTGCACTCCCCTCTGCCTGCTCCCTCCTTGCAGCTCCAGGAGGATACAGCCAGGTTTGTTCCCAGCACCGGTGAGATTCAGCATCGCCTCCAGTACTTCCAGACAAGCCCAGGAGAGTTGAGGGACAACATGAGCCACTATTTTTTCACTCAGTAAAGATGCTGCTTGTCCAAGACCAGCTTCAAAGAGCTGTCACAGTTCTCCCTTTGCCCATTTTTTGCAGCCTCCAGCTCATTGCCCCACACGTGCTCTGTTTCACAACTGCACCAAATTAATTTCTGGCCTCCGCTCACTGGCAATAATTAACCACATGTTATCAATTCCACCTCACCTGTACTCCCATCTTTACAGCCTCTCGGCTTCTTCCTGGGCTCAGAGGCTTCAGCAGTGCCAGGCCACGTGCCAGCACCATGCCAGCAAACCCACCTGATGCTCCTCTTGTGCTCATAACCCAACTTCCCAACCAAAGTGGTATTGCTGTGGCCCAGGAAAGCAACTTCCAGCCCAAAACACAGCTCTGGAAAGGCCAGAGGAAGAGCTACATTTACCAGTCTCCCTGTCAGATAGGCTTGGTTTGCAGTTAGTTTGCCACTTACTACATCTGGATATCAAGTGAAAGTGGAACCATTCCTTTGCTGTGACATTGCAGGTGAGACAGTGGCCCTGAGCTCTGCTTTGGTCACAGTCTTTGCTCAGGTGCAGCTGCTGTTGCCCAGCACTGCCTCATCCCCCGTGACCTCTGGTGCACACTAGCCCTTGGGCTGGCACGTACACCTCTGTGATGCACCCAGGGGTGCTGGAGAGGGGGAAGTGGCATGGGGAGGTTCAGAGACCCCCATTTTGGTGTCTGGGTACATGCCCTGGGGCAGGGGAGGGCCACTCACCTTATGGATGAGGTGTTAGGCAGGAGGAGAGGTGTTCCAGTGCACCCCTTTGCGCAGCCACCTCAGATGGCTCAGCATCCCAGCAAAACACCCCCAAGGCACAGCATAGGAGGTGGGGGCACCCCCTGGCTCCCTGGCCAGGAGCTGCCGAGGTTCATCTGCTTGCCCGTGCCACGCTGGGCTGGCACATGGGCACCAGCAGAGCCTGCCAGCCCCAGCCCTGAGTAGATCCAAAGTGACTGCCCGGCCCCACGACAGTGGGGGAAAGATGGGGAGGAGGCACAGGTGGCACGGTGGCTGAGGGGACAGCAGGGGCACAGCCAGCTGGGCACGGGGACACAGATGGTGCTGCCAGAGAGCAGCGGCTCCGACCGCCAAGTGATGAGCCAGGAAAGATGACTGCTGAGAGGAAAAGGGTCCAGCTGACACAGGGAAAACCTTTGTTCAGGACCAGTAAGGAGAAAGGGGGGAAAAAAGCAGATCAACACATAGAAACACTGGCCAAGTGCAGCACAAGCCCAGCACGTTGGGTATCTCTGGGCAGAAGAGAGATGAAGCCACCTTGCAAGCCCACACTGGGTCATCTCAGCAGAAAGATGGTTCCCAAGGGCATTTCTTGAGTAACTAATAAAGCCAGTCAAGGAGCAGGAGCTGGGGAGGCTTTAACTACCTACCGTGACAGCTGCAGGAAAAATGGAGCTGCAGGACTCAAACCATTCAGCAACCGGGTGACTCAGACAGGGGCTGGCCCAGGGTTTGAAAAGAGGCAGATAGGTATAAAACGGTGTTCATTTTGAGGCCCTTCTTTTTGACAGAAAGGTGGAAAAGGAGCGGATACTTTGGTGAAAATGGCTGGACGACCAAGGCAAACAAGGCAATGCCCACAGGTTCTATAAATAAAAGGCAAAATTCATCCTTTACTTAATGCGGGAGTGCAGGTAACAAGATAGAGAAAGTGTGGGAGAGTTCAACGATTTCCTTCTTTCAGTCTCCACAAAGCGCTGATTGTGGCATATAATTTAAGTATCATTAAGACACACATGAGCAGACAGAGGCCACAACAGGGAAGAAGAGGATAAGGAGTAATCTGGGTCTCCCGGCAGCATTTAGTCACAGACAGACTTCACAAAGGCATGATGAAATACGGATATCTCAATGAACCTCATTCTCCTAACCATGCCAGCAGGTTTTCTTGCCTCTCCACTATTCCCCAATTCCCAGGGAACTCGCAGCTTCTCGAAGTTTGCAGCCTGAACATCCCCAGCCTCTGAAGCTTTCTCTTATCCAAGGCGCCAGTGCCAGAAGCTACCAATGCACGCCTTCCCAGCAATCCCACGTCTTTGCTGCAGCTTCCTCATATCAGCAGGTTTCTGCATCTCTCACCCACATCAGACTCGGCTCAGAGGGGCTGCACACCCCTCCATGCAGGCTTAAAAACTAGATCACACCAGCATTTCCCCACCTGTGCTGCAGTTTGGGGACGGATGAGACAATCCCCTTCCATGCTCCTCTCCTCTACTGAGTGAATGAACCGAAGCTCCAGAGGGATTTATGTGTCTTTTTTAAATCTCCATAGGTTTGTCCCAATGTTTTTGCCTAAAGACGCCAC
>NW_009707562.1:0-9656 GCF_000703405.1 Apaloderma vittatum
GAGCGGAGCGGGGAGGGGAGGGGGCAGGCGGAGTAGGCGGAGAAGGAGGAGGGAAACCTGCTGCTCCGGAGGGGCGAGGTAGCCGCGCCGCAGTGGGCCAGCCCGGCGGAGCGGGCTGCTCATGCCGGGCTTGGAGTATCGGAGCCGCGGATCTGCTGTGGGTGTCTTGAGACAGCGGCTCCCGTCCCTGCCCCTGCGAGAGAGCCGCCTGGGTCCCTGCAGTGAGGAGCCCTCCCCTACGGTTCCCCTCCCGGAGCGCGTTAATCCGAGAGCAAGCAAGCCTGGTAGTAAGTACTTGTCATCTTTTATGGGTGATTTGTTATAGTTTTACTGTTCTCTGTTGGCAGGTAGCAAAGGACAGTTAAGAACAAGCATTTATAGGCTAGGCTGTAACGATCATCTCTTTGGCTCTCCCTCTGACTTGTGAGCCTCTCACATATAAGGGTGCATATGTGGAGGCACGTGTACAAATGTTCCTTAGCTGCACATCTACGTCTTTCATGTTTCAGACAAAAGGTATTTGGTCTAGGTTTGGTTAGGGTTTTGTTTGTTTGGGTTTTGGTATTTTTTTAAACTGTTGCTCTTGTCAAAGTAATTTGTACCATGTTGCACAACAAACGTAGGATCTTAGAGAAGAATAAATCCTGATGACACCACTTAAACCTACTGCATAAGGATGGGGGAGGGAGACGAATGTTTAAAATCATTAACATTGGGAGGGATAGGATGAAGTGAAACAGCTTCTCTGTGTGCTGCCTTCACACTATGGAACAATATGCTTTTTGAGATTCTGTGCCATTTAATCCTCTTTCCTGTATGTGCACATCTGGATTCTGGCCTGGCACTGCTTCCTGCACTCGGGCTGGAAAAGGGTGGCATGGCACACTAGCAGGGGCTGGAGACGAGGGATGAAAAGACAGAGAATCCTTCCTTTCTCTTACAGTTTAAAGATAACTTTTAAGCCCTAGTCTTGGCTTCTGCAGAGTAAATCCATTGGAATGCTTCTCACAGTCAGGAAGCAGAATCAAGAGTGTATTGAAGCCTAGATTATGTTTTCTACAAAGGGAATGGCTGAGAGGATAAGTGCAAATATCTGGTCTCACATGTGGTACTTCTGAGGGTTTCTAAGCATTGAACCCTATGCAGTGTGAGCATTAGGTTACATCAGTTGCAGAAGGTGTGTTTCCCACCAAGACCCTCTAAAAAGATGCCACTCCACTCTTAGTGAAGTGCTGGAAATACCATTTCTGTCAGTGAAGCTGTAAGCAAAGGAGTAATTCCTCTCACATTTTAAATCCCAAACAGCACATCTCCCTCCCCCTACTTCCTGCACACATGTCTCTATTTTTTTCCTAATGACTTGCATTATTATTTGCCAAATATGGCATGTGTCTTCCTGTGCAACTTTGTATTTGCTGATTTATGTTCCTGGAACAAGGCTCTAAAAGCACACTTTAGGAGTCTTCTGTTTTTAAACCAGAACTGTATTTACTAATAACTGTCAGATGGCATGAATGGTTAATTTTCATCTGCCATGTATTCACTGTATTTTCTGTTTCCTCCAACGATACTATTCTTCTGTTGCTAGTTGCTAAGTGCACTGTAGCTTGTAACATAGTGCTCACTGTAACACATTTCCATAATACACCTATGTTACACATGAGCAGAAAAAAAAAATCCTAGTTTAATACCTGTCACAGCTAGGATTTTATATAGATGTGGGAGGCTCATGCTAGTTGATATCACTGACCCAACTTTTAAAGTAGGGAAATCTTAAAAGGTCTGCTGCAAAAGAAAGTTAGAAATCTGATACTTTTCTATTGCAAGCATCTCTCCATAGCTTTGGTTGCCTTGCTATGTGGTGCGAAAGAAAATGAAGGAAATAAATCAGTGAAGTTGTGCTTGTTGGCTTGTGTAATGCTGAAAGAGAATTTATATAGTCTGAAATAATCAGTGATTACATGTGGGTTTTTACATGTTTTGTGTTCTCCTTTAAGATCATTAGGACTTCCTCTGGGCTATGATCCTATTTTTACAGTCAATCAAAATCCATACCGATATACTTACACAGACCAAATGCACTGTATTAGAAAGACTGTAAACCAACAGCTACAAATTACTTTCAGAGCCTGCCTAAAACAAAATGCAGATGTAAATAGGGCTCAGAACTGCTCCAAACGCTGTGCCTTGTAGTTGTGGATGTCTCAATCCAGAAAGTGTGCTCAGAAGCTCTGTTTGAGAGCCATGTAGGGAGACGGTTGAAGCTTTTAGTTAGACTCTGGAGAACTGGAAGCCACAGTTGTGATTGTTGGACTCTTCTAGGTAGTTTGGGTTCAGGCCTGAGCATGGGCTGGAAGGGATCCTGAACTGTTTCATCCTGTTTTTGCAGAAAGACTCATCTCCTCTCACTCATAAACTCGCCAAGTTCATACCAAAACATGCGGCAGTTGTTTGCTTTTGCTATGTTTAGAGCTGTAGTCAATAGCTTTTCCAAACTTGACTCCACAGGTACAACTTAGGAAGTAATGAAGGTAATTTGTTTTCCTCCCTTGGCTGGTTAATACCTTCTTCTGTCTTTGATGGTGAATTATTTTCAACCTCTGATTGGAAGGCAGAATGCCCTTCGTCTCATTGGCTAGAAACATGTTGCTACACCTGTTGCAGTAGACTTTTTAAATCTTGGTCTGAGCCTGAATGAGGACAGTGGCATCTACTGTTCCAGACAGGATCTTAGTGAGCCTTGTGCAGCTGCCTTCATCCCCATCACTGATGGAAATGCTTCTGTGATCTACATTAGAATTACATATGGTGTTTGGATTTCAGCGCTGCATGCAGAGAAGATATGATTAGTCTATAGTGCTGAAAAGGATTTATTAGCAAAGTCACATGGATACAGGTAGGGTGGACTCTGGACTTTTTAAAAAAATTATCACAGCTTTAAAAGTCAACTATATTGTCTGTGATTGCAATATGGGTTTTGCTAAAATCTCTATCTTTCCTCAGCAATTGTAAAAGCTCTATTGAATGTGCTACAGGAAGGTCTGTCTCTAATAATGTCTTAATTAAGCCACTCTACAAACAGAAGAGTATACTAATTGCCAAACTAGCGTGTCATTTGGCTCCATGAACGAGCTACTGAATACTAACTTATGAATGGAAACTTAAAAGGATCATTTACAACCTGCTACATGAAAGAAATACCAAAATGAAATTAAAAGACATTTGCACCTCTATTGTTGCTGTTGCTATTAAAGCTGCTATAGAATCCAGTTTAATTTTCTTCAGAATCTTGACTCATTTCATAAACTTTTTGCCTCTGAAGTTTCAGCAGCTGCTGCCTCTGTAAAAGCTAGAAATAACTGGTTCTTTTTTAGTAGGAATGAAAGAACTGAGCTCTATAGAAATGAGGAGATTAGAGCTCCATGAGGCATATACCCATTTAATGCTGCTGGAAATCAAACCTGCTTGAATAATCTTAACTCTCACTTCTGGTGAGCAGAAATTCTACAGAAAAAAAAAATTCCCTTAGTGACTTATTAACAAAGGCTTTTCAGGTTTACTAGGATTTATCATGTGAGCCTAATCTACCTTTTGTTCATCCAGTTGGCAGGCTTTAAGATTTAAAAGGGTCTGCAGAGACTCCTCCCCCAAACTCCTTATTTAATTAAAGAGGCTTGGTGCATTATTTACCTTTGAGTCTTCCATTTATGTGGGAACAATGAGTTGGGATTAATTTATTGTAAAATATTTGTGAATGCTGCATTACAACCAGAGACAGGGAAAAGAAACTCTGGCTATACCTTTGAATTTACACTGATCTGTGTGGTTTCAGTCAGAATGTCTGGAAGTGAAGCCACTTGTACATAAATACTAAAGTACAAATACAGGTGTATAACTCTACAACAAACGTCCCTGTCTCTGTAGGAGATTAAAGAGCCTGGATGTGAGTTAGTCTTCATCTGTTTCTGTGGGAGCTCTCCAGAGTCATCAGATGTGCTGCTCATCAGGCCTTGCACATACCAATATTTTATATATTTTGGTTTAGTAGTTCAGCAAAGACGGACTGCTAGCTGTAGTTCTCTCACTGGTTCCCCCAGTTTCATCTCCTCCCCCACTTCATTCATTGCTGTAGCAGTGAGCATCAAGTTGCAGATAAAATGACTTCTGAGAGAGCAATGGGATGCAGCTCTTGCCAAAGGCAATTAAGTGCTTAGGATTACAGTGTGCTTTACAAAGTGTGTTCTTGCTGAATCCCTTTCCTCTTCTGCTCGCTGGCACAAAGCAGTTTCCTGGCACTTACCTTTGTTATAACAAGTCTGAGCATTGCTAAACTTCACTGCAGTGTGTCAGCTCTCTAACAAGCTGCAATGTCTTGTGTTTTCAGGACAATCTTGCTGGTGATTCTTCAGTAAGAATCAGCTTGACCTCATCACCTCTGCTGTAATTGGATTAAATTCATTCACTTGCCAGAAACATGGCCAGCTGATGGCATATTAATTATTCAGGCTGAAGTGCTGTTTTGTATGCACTGGATTCGTGGTGCCAAAGGCATTTCTAGTGCTTGTGATGCAGCTGATGCGTCATAGAATACAGAATTGTCGCTGAGGGATGTTTTCGGTTATTTTTTTCATGAAGAAAGGATTAAAACAAAACATAGACTCTGTTTGAAAGTAGAAGATACAAACTTTGGGAGAATGAACATAGACTCTGGTTACCAGCTGTGCATCACTTAACTGCTCCTTCTTGTGAAATGTGATGAATTGCTGAGAGTCTGCAGGTGGTATGAAGATGCAGACCTCCTGGCTGAGGAAAGTGAGTGATGGCATATGCTGTTTTACACATCCACTGCAGTTTATTTCCAATTGTTGCACTGCAGGTCAAGAGCATTGCTCTGAGTTGTCTTTTTGCTGCTGCTTCTGTTACTCTTCAGCTGCCTTGTGATCTGGGGTATCTGCAGAGTGACGGGATGACATCTGAACAGGAAAATGTGCCTAAAATGATACCAGAAGGATAATCTGTAGTTTCAACCCAGGACTTTTTATATACTGTCTAAACCAGTGTAATCCTGCTTTTAGTAGGGAATGCTGCTTAGCAGCAAAAATCACTATCCTGATTGTTAACCTCAGCAAAATATTAAGGGATGAGTGGGTAATGGGGAGACCAAGGGCTGAGTTGCAAATACTCTTATAAAGAGGATCAGGATTTGAGTGACTGGAGAGAAACAGTGGGACTTGGTCTGGCATAGACACTCTCTAAGATGGTCCGAATAATGAACGGATCCTTGTTTTGTGAGTTAGCTGTTCTTATCTGCCTGGAAGTATTGCAAGTTTCCTGTTTCCTTCTGAGGCCTGTAAGAGTTGTGTTCTGCAGGCAATAAGAGTCAAAGGAACTACAGCTACTGGCTCTTTGTTCTGATCAGGACACTGTTGCCTTTGATTTCAGGGTAATGTTGTTTTCTTAAGTGCTATAAACTGATGAATATGCATAGTGCAAAACAGCAGATAAACAAGGTGAGGCAGGGATGTGAGATTTTTTTGTATCAACCAAGTGACAGTCACTATTCCATTTACTGTCGAAATGTGCAATGCAAATAATGATGTGTGCTTTAATTCCTCATTATAAAATGTATGTAGTTGAATAATCATATTTTCTGCAGCATTAACTCTCATGAAGTTGCTGGTCTCAAAATAAATACATCATTCTACTAATTCCTTTATAATGATGCAAGCAGTCTGTTAAATATTGAAGTAAATTCACATCTTGGGTTGTGTAATTGGAATCAGTGTCACTTAAAAATAAAAAACAAATCTCACAATCTCTCCTGAACAAGGGTTAACAGTCTATCTGGGTAAAGAAAAATTGTGAGGGCATGTTCTGTAAGAAGCAATAACAAAGCCTAGGTCAAAGACCCACTCTCTGTATGGTCTTACACTGTTGATTATATCAAAAAGAAAGTTACAAAATAGAAGCAATAAGCCAGCTGTGTTTAAAATATACAGGGAAGGGAAACTTGTAAAAAATTAACTGCTTTACACATTTTTTTACCTTAAATCTTTTATGATCATAAGCTGTCCTTTCCTTTGGTGGAAGAAAAGGAAGATAATTAGTGAATGCTTCATGTCTGAAAGTGTTATCAGGTCTCCACATCACTAGTTCAAGTCCAGCATAGTTTTGGAGGTGAGAAGCCTTTAGATTTTTGTGCATCCTAAGTTTGCTCCAGCACTGTTCTGGGACAGATTGGTGGGATATAACGTACTGCTGCTGCTGTTTAAGTGCTGACATTCTGTCTGTGGTAGCCTCAGGGGGTGTATTTTGGGCAGAGCCTGTGAGACCATCGCAGGGGGAGCCCTGGCTTTGAAATGTAACAGCTGGTGTATGGGTGTCTCACCTCCGACATCAGAGCACTGCGATTCCTCTGACCTCAACAGAGTTGCAGCATTCATGGTTTTCAGTAATGTGAGAGTGAAACTGGGCCTATATTCTTTTTAACTGGTCTATTTAGCAGCTCTTTTCCATATGCAGTCTCCATGCCACTGACAGGAGCTTCCTGGAACTGACAGGAGCCACAAAAGACCCTCTTCTCTAAATCACTGGACCTTAAGAATATTGAAAGGATGTTACAACAAGCCTCATAATGCGCCATTGTCAGGCTCTCTCTGAAGACGCCTGCAGTGGTATCGTACCTCTAAGCTTTCCAGAGGGGGTGTGGTGACCCCACATGGAAGAAAATAGAAGAGTAATAGTTTGGCTGGCTGGGAGGAATTTTATGGTACTACTTCCTCTGGCTGTAACTTGAAACCAGCTGGAGGTATTTAGTGCCGACTGAACTCGTACCAGAAAATATCTGAGTATGCATTGCTCAGTTGTTTAGGATGAGATCTTGGCTTGTGTGTCTATGCATGTCTGGGTGCACCTTTCTCACAGACAGGGGAGTGGTATAAGAAGGTTTGCTTCATTTTCTTCTTCATTTCCCTTTCTTCCTCCTGCTAACTTTCCTGTTTCTCCTCAGTATGACAGTTTTCATGTTACTGCGAAAATGGCCGTGCTCATGACTGAACACATTTGCATGGAAGAGGCTGCTGGCTTTTGAAGTCTCAGCTTCCCAGGGGAGTCGCAGAGTTTGCATCCTGCGCTTCCTTCACCCCTGCTCAGGACGTGCTGTGGAGCTCCTGCAGGACAGTTTGTGGCAAGCTACGTCTGTGCTGCTGGCAAGACAGTCTTGAGTCAGAGAATTAAATCTTCTAGTGTTTTCTTGGCAATTGATACGAACTTCTGCTCACAGGTTCAGATGCTGAGGAACAAGACCATCACAAACAATTAGAAAGTCACTTATAGAAATACTTATTCAGCCATTTCCTTCTAGTCTCTTCCCGCTGCCCACTGGCTGCAGGTTACAGAATCGCAGCAGGGCTGAGGCGGGCTGTCCCTCAGCTGTGTCCCTGCCCGCTTTGCCATGGAGGACCCCACAGAGCATCTCCAGCCCTGAGCAGCCACCCTTTTCTTTCCTCACGCCTCTGTCCGGCGGACGTTTTGGCGCCATGGTTGGGCTCTGGCCTGAGGTGGTTTTTCCTGCTGCGACCCCCCCTCAGTGCCGGAGCTGGTGGGAACCGGCTGGGACCGGCTGAGGGCTCCCTGAGAGGCTGCCCCGCTGTGCAACCTGTCGCTCCTGCCAGTTACGATGTCGTTCTGTGAGAGATGTGAGTAAAGGGATGGCTGCGGGATGGTGTGAGTAGCCATGAGGGAATCCCCTGGTGCCGAGGGGCAGATAAGGAGACGGGAGCTGGGCCATGCCCTGCAGGCCTGGCCGGCCTCACGCCTACCAGGCAGGCTCAAATTTTGCCTCAGCCCTGACCTGTGGGCCTAAAGCTTTATTGCAACTGATAGGGAATTTTGCTAAAGTTACGTGCTTAAGTCTACCTGGACATGGGTTCTGGGCTACTTACTGATTAGTTAAGCACGTCTCACGCAGAGTAAAAGTCAGCATGGCTGCTTAAAAGGCTTATTTATGTGGGTTTTCTTCAACTGCTTCAGCAAAAGTAGTGTCCCTTCATTTCACCTGAATTTGTGCCCTATATCTAATTTATCCCACGTGACTAATAATATATTCAGTTCTCAATCAATTTAGCTCTTGCCTGATAAAATCACAAGTTGTATTCCTTTTCCAAGGTTTTTTTCCAAGCTATAACTGTGGACATTGAGGTATGGAGACCAAATGGGTAGTCCACATTGGCCTGACCACAAGCAGGAGCTCTGTTCCTGGCTTGACCACGGTGCTATCCAAAAAATGAGGGTGCAAAAGTTAACAACTTGCCTAGCATCTCAACAGCAAGGGCAGAGTCAAAAATGTTCAAACTATTTTCTAGGTAAAACAGCTTGGACCTTCTTTCTCCACGTGCATGATCATAACCATAGGCCTAGTGTAGCATCCTCTAACTGCAAACACTTCTTTATCCTTTCTGCTTTGTCCAAGATGGTAAAAGTAAACATAAATGTGTAAATACGTTGTAGTACTTAATATTGTATTGGTTTGGGGATTTTATTTTACTTTGACAGCTCAGGTAAGCTGCTTTGAACTCGCTGCTGTTGTTGATCAGTGCATGAGCACTGCGCAGGGTCCTGGGTGTGTGATGGGACCTGTATGTTACATTTGCAATGCGTGGTTATTGCTCTTGGTGTAGGGCACTGTGGTAACAGCCTACTTCTCACCAAATTAAGGTGTTTTGTGTCAGATCACGCCTGTCTTGTGGTGAATGAAATTCACCGTATGTCTTTTGATAGACTGTGTCAAGAGCAGGCATAAGAGTTCACTTTGTCAAAGCTTGTTAATTTTTGATCTGTGTAGCATAGATTTTTTTTTTGTTTTGCTCTTGGGAAAAAAATATTTTCTTTAAAAAAAGTAAGAGTTACAAGATAATGAACTAAACTGAACCTCAAAACAAAGGATTTATTGTCTTGAAGACAAACTTGCTGTAATTGCACTTCTTGTGAGGTTTTTTTTTTCTTCCGTCCGAGCTTATATTTCACTTACAAGACAGGAAATACAACTTTGCTGATTAAATTTTTTTTGAAATATAAATAACTTGCTGTCTTCAAAGACAGTGTTAATTTAAAGAAATGCTTCTAAAATGAAACTTCATGATGAATTAAAATTAAATTAAAATCTTGGTTTACCTGCGTTCGTAAAATAATTATGTCTGTACTGTGTGCACAAATGTCAAAGGTGCTTTCAGGGAGATGAATGTTAAAAGCTCTGGCACCTGTAACTAGTCTAAATGAGTTTATTTGCTATTCTTTGCTGTTTGTTTCTGTCCCACTCCCACCCCTGCCATGAGAGGTAATGAATATGTTTGCTTTCTATCAGCTTACTCCTTTGCTAGGGTTAGGGTACAGATAAAATAACAAAATTAACCCAGAAGCTGCACGGGAGGAAGAATATGAACCATGTGTATATTTTATTTTATTTTTTGCATTGTTTATTGAAAATTATCATTAAATACAAAGAGACAGTGGTCAGCATGTTGGCAGAAAGCAGATTGCTGAAACAATATTCCAGTATTAAACCTGGTTGTCACAGTGGCAGGAGGTTCTTTTCTGAAGCCCTGATGAATCTTGGTCATTGCTTGCCCTCAGGAAGTGGTGCAATGTGGGGGGATGCC
>NW_009707562.1:9687-82429 GCF_000703405.1 Apaloderma vittatum
CTAAAAAAAACCAAACCACATTAAAACTGCCTCGGTGTTCCAGTAGCTCAGTGTTGTGTCTGACAGGTTAACAGAATATTTTTCAACCATCATTTTCTGAGAACCGTTTCTCTCCCTATCTCTCCAGTTTCCGCACTTCTTATGTTAAGAATATTGGAGTATATGTACCCATTTAGTCCTTTAAGTGTCCATTTTTGGACCTGTTGTCCAGGAATTTGTTTAGTTCCTTGTTGAACCTATGGACACCCTTTGCCTTCACAGCCTTGTGTGAAGGCAAGTTCCAGAAGCTTGTAACCTGCTGAGTAAGTAAGTATTTTCATTTAAATGGGTTTATTTCTGGTTTCAGTGAGAACCACCTTGTTCTAATGTTGTAGAATTTTGCAAATATCAGTTCTGCATTTAGCAGCTCATGGTTTTTTTTGTTACGCCTGGTAATACCCACCCTCAGCTTTCCTCTCTCAGAGCTGAGGAGTCCCCAGCCTTTTTAGCCTCTCCATGTAAAGCACCTGCTCCGTTGCCATTTGGTTGCCCTTTCATGCACCCCTCTAACATTACTTTGCTCTTCTTGGTATGTGGAGAGCAGATCACAATACTCAAACTGTGGGAGTGCTGAGACTGCTTGAAGTGGCAGAAATACCCTGTCTTGCTCTCTTTCTGCTGATGCCCAGTATTTTCCAGGCTTTTTTTTGCCTGCTGCTGAACACTGAGCCAGTGACTTCAGAGAATTGTCAAGGATGGCTCCAGCTTCTGAGTAGGAATGATTAGAGCTGGTATTGCCTTGATGAATTACTTGAAACTTGTCTCCACTAAAGCCTGCATCCCAGCTTGTTTTCCCAATGAGTCTTGTCATTGATGAACATGCTGAGTAACACCAGTCCTAGCACTGATCCCATCTTAAAAAGTGTCTCATGAGCTCTGTCGTTTGCTTTCTTATTCTTTCTAATGTCCTTACTCTTACTCTGAATGAAGTTGGTCTTCCCAGAGTGTTGTTCCCAGGTTCCCCTACACAGCCCTTCCCACAGCATGGAGTCACACAGGCAGGATCTGTGGGTCCTCCAGTACAGAGCCTCTCTCTAATGCTGGCTTACACATCTTGGCTAGTGCTTATTCAAATTCATATTTTACTTTTCTTCAGAACTCGTGTGAACATTGTTCTGTCCCAGTGATTTATTAACACCTAACTTCCTTGTTTGGTCTGGTATTTCCTGAATTTACTTCAGATTAATTTGGCTTCTCTGCCACATTTGCAGCCAGGAGTGCAGTAGGTGTGGAAAGCTTCCCAAAGATTTCAGCAGTAAAGACTGATGTACAGAACTCGCTGAGCTTCTCTGCTATACCTCTATTGCCCCCATCTGCCCCTTTTACACCTTTGTCATCCAGCATTTTGACTATTTTCCTAGCTAGCTTCCTGTTGTTGATGTATTTAAAGAGCTGTTTACTAGCACAGGGATCTTCATTTACAGGCGCTTTTGGATTGTCTTTTAGATCTCTTAATTTCCTATTCACATGTGACTTGCCATGTTTTATGGGCTTCTCTATCTTTGCTTAGGCAATCTGTTTTCTATGAGTTGACCTGTGCCCTGAAATACTCCCCTAACTCTGTGAAGCTTCTTGCTTTTTGAACTGCTCCTTCTTAGTGCCCTCTTTCTTGCCATGTCCTTATATAGTTGCCGTATTAAAAATTGGATATTTGTACGCTGGTTTTATTTAGTGATCCTCAATATCAGTGCCATTCTTTGCTTTGCTAAAAGGGAGCCTCTATAGCTTTCTGTGTTTAGGATTGTACCCTGTACTTAGAAGTCTTTTCTCCTGGAGAACTGTATATTAATCTAGAATAACAACTGATACTGTATCATCCTTTTCTTTTCCACGTGGGCAAATAGTAAATGTTTCTGAATGTCCTCATATGTTACTGATATTTGGCAGCTATTACTATTGTAATACTCTGTAGAAACCATCTGTTAAAATTGGGAGGCACAGCTGCACATGAAGCTGTTCTGGGTGCTAATGAATCTACATACTTTACATTTTTGCATACCCACAATATGTGCGGTGATGATTAAAACTTTGCACTTATGCATATGCCATCCCAGGATTTCATAAAATTCAAAACCCTTGCACTTAAAACATCTAGGAAGAAGATACCCTTGCTTTTCCAGTTTTGCAGACAGGGAAAAAACTTGAAGGAGAATACTCTGGAGTTATATGAGAGTTCTTTGTGGACATGTTTACAAGAGCTGAAGTGTGTTTAAATTAATTTCTGTGCAGTTAACAGAAGATTGTCCTTCTTTCCATAAAGCAAGGGGCAGTACAGAAGTTTATTCTCTACAGATGCACTTTAGAAGACTGCTTTTACAGTTGCAATATAGCATCCGAACAAGATGCAAACAAGTCGTTGTTGATTGATATTGCTTATCTAGTTGAAGCTAATATTAAACAATAGCACCTAGATAGCTGAATAAACTTAATACTATGCTGTCTTCACATTATATCAGTAAAGTTACTTACATTCATTTTATTAGGAGCATTTGTTTGGTGGTTGTTGAGTTTTTTTCTGGGCCACATCCAGTCACCTGCTGTAGCAGTCACCTTGCATTCTCTAAATAGAATCACCTGAATTTACAGAGTTTGTCTATTTGAGCCTTTACTTAACCTGTGAGAGCTGGACCAATCTCGCTTCAAATCTAACTCTGTGTCAGTGCTTTGTTGTTGAAGGTCTTGGATTCAAGCCTACTACATATCTTCCTGTACCAGAAAGCTGTTGGAAATGTACACGCTGTCTCTGTGTGATGACTTTGCTGACGAGTTACAGGAGTTTCCCATCCTATGAGGAACTAAATAATGAAGTAGAGTTGTATACTTTAGAAGTTACTGGAAAAAAAATGAAAGTTAAGTTGTCCAGAGCCATTTCTTCATCAAAGCTGACTGGAATAACATCTGTGATGAAAACCTATACCTCATCACTTCATTATAATACATGCAAGAGAAATAAGTGAACAGTTGCATGTCTGAAAGAGGAACTGGACTTCACAATACAGAAGACTTTAGTCCTGTATCTGACTCATCTATCCTCTTAAGTGATTTCTTATCAAATAAAGGTCAGTGACTGTCAGGATCTTTTGTGTTTGTGGCTTCTGTGGAGGTATTTAGCCATGAAATTGTTCTCAGTGCCAGGCTTCAGAAGGATTTCATTGTTGTCTAGATATCATTTTCTACTTTACAACTAGAATGATACATTTAAATAGCTACTCCAGCCAGACTTCAGTTGTTCGACATTTAGGTACCAATAATTTCAACAGAATATTTGTTTTTCTAGCTATAAAATACCTTCATTAATGTGAATTATTTGCAGGATTTCTACTAGAATGTTTTTCAAATGCTACAGTCAAATACATAGTTCTTACTACTTTCATCACTAGGTTTCAAAACACTTTACAAAGAAGTATCAGAGGGAAAGGAGTTTGGAAGGACTTCTCTAAGACCTGGGAAAAGGTAAGCAAGGTGAACCTTCTGATTCCATGTCTGAATGCAAAATTGTCTTATTCTAACTAAAAGGAGTACACGGAATAAAACTTGTGAGTGAATAAGCTTGCATTACCTATAATGTAGGCTTAGCCTAGATCTAGAGCTCATTGGAGAATTAATTTTGGGGGAGTGTTTTAGCCCAATTTTCTATGTAAGATTTTGTAAGATTTGTAAGATTATGTAAGATTTTGCCCTGTATTTGCTTTAATATTAGTTCCTTTGCCTCCAGTGAATTAATTAGCTCAAAAATACACAATTAATTTAGTGGTAAGCCAAAATATTAATTTCTTCCATGAGAGACTCAATGTAAAACCAACTTTCAGGCTAACTCTGACTTCTTATTATCCATAGCTATTCCACTCCATCTGCAGACCAAGCAGATTTTAGATGCTTATAAACTGGATATGAAGCTATTACTTGATACCTTTTTAATTTTGTGCCTTGAAAAAAAAAAGATTCAAAATCACTCTTTAAACATTACATCACAGGGTATATCACTTGTACCTTGTCCTTTCCAGATGACAAAGTTATTCACTCTTATCCCATCTTCAGATGAGAGAACCTAACATGCTTTATAGGAAAACAAATATTGAATCTCAATTTGTTGGAAACAAAACCTGAATTCAGGTTCAATGTTGGGGTTTGATGCTGTTACTCTGAACAGTTCTGGTTAACTTAAATTCAGAGCAAGTGCTTACTGCTCCCTTTTGAATTATGGAGTTACATAGTACAACAATCAACTTCAGAGTTCTGTTGTGCCAGCTGCTGTGCAAATGCTGAGGAAGATGAGAAGAAATGGCCTCAAGTTGCACCAGGAGAGGTTTAGATTGGATATTAGGAAAAATTTCTTTACTGAAAGAGTGGTGAAGTCACCATCCCTGGAGGTGTTCCAAAAATGCGTAGATGTGGCACTTCAGGACATGGTTTAGTGATCACAGAATCACAGAATCACAGAATGTTCGGGATTGGAAGGGACCTCTGAAGATCATCTAGTCCAACCTTCATCCCAGCATACCTAACCACTACACCATAGCCTCAAGTGCTAGATCTACTTTTTTTTTAAACACCTCCAGGGTTGGTGACTCCACCACCTCCCTGGGCAGCCTGTTCCAGTGCCTCACCACTCGTTCAGTAAAGAGCTTCCTCCGAATATCCAATCTAAACTTACCCTGACGCAACTTGAGGCCATTTCCCCTTGTCCTGTCATTAGTAATTAGAGAGAAGAGATCAAGGTGGTGTTGCATTGATGGTTGCAACTGATCATCTTAGAGGTCTTTTCCAACCTTAATGATTCTATAATTCTAAGACCTTGTCACTGCCCCCAAAGAGTTTTGTCCATGCCCAGCTCCTTACTTCCAGTGCATTGGGGCTTTTTATTATTATTTTTTTAATGGATAACTATACTGAACACATAACACTGAATATTTGTGATTTGTTTGTTTCTTTAATCTAGCAGGATTTGCTGTGCTTCTGCTTTTACTCCTTGCTTTTCAGAATTATGTGTCTTTTCATTGGTCTTACAACACACTCAGTAACCTGTGCTGTTAAAACATATCTGCTAGAGAACCACTTGTCTTTCATTTGAGAAAGAAAGATAGGACACTAAAATCACATTAAACTTTTTTTTTTTCTGATTTGTTACATTTTCTTATGCTTTAGAAGGAAAACACTCCCAAATTTAGCTTTCTGCAGCTTCAGTTTCTAGCCCCTGAGTTTTGGTATGTCTTTCTCTGAGATAACTTTAACATCTGGTACTGCTGGTCTCCCTCTGAAACTCCTTGTGCTCTATGTGATAAGAAACCCTGTAACCATCTCAAACTGAAATTTGTACATTTTTTTGGCTACCCTAAACATATATGTATACATTTATATTTTTTAATTTTCCCAATCTCCAAATCATCGTCATGCTCCCTTTAATTTTTTCCAGAC
Organism: Apaloderma vittatum; assembly: GCF_000703405.1. Taxonomy (NCBI): domain Eukaryota; kingdom Metazoa; phylum Chordata; class Aves; order Trogoniformes; family Trogonidae; genus Apaloderma; species Apaloderma vittatum. The sequence goes on from NW_009707562.1 coordinate 15,142, forward strand.
TTTTTCAGTGCTTTTTTAAGGCTTTATATGGATAACTGTACTGTCAAGGCAGAAGACTTTGACTCTTCCTGTATGAGAGCACTTGCATTTGCTTCAGTGAGGCATTAGACTTTTCCATTATGTATGTGTGTGTGTGTGCGTGCGTGCGTGTGTGTCAAAGTGAGAGGCCTTGCTTGCACTTCGAAGTTCTCTGAAATGGTAAACTTAAATATAAACTCTAGGAGGGGAAAAATGCTAATACTGTACGTTTTTTAAAGAAAAAAAAGGAAAAAAAAAACCAAGAGCAGGAAGAACTAACTAGGCCCTGGGGATTGATCTTGACTGTGCCTTATTACCACAGCTTTATCCTTTTGAGTTCTTAAGGATGCTGTTGGTTATTGAACTCTGATGACCTGATTAATGCATTGGAGGGATGCCTATAGATTGTGGTATTGATATTGTTTCCAGATGGTTTCCTGGCAGGCAGATTGGCAACAAGATGTCATCTTTGTGGTGATGGAGGGAATAGTGTGGATTATTCTTCTTTTTTTTTTTTTTTATGGAACTTGTCTCAGCAAATAAGTACCAGTCCTTGGGTCAGTTGCCCTGAAAAACAGTAGCCTTGTGGTAAGCTGAATTCTGTAGATTTATTAGAGTCTACAGTGTAATACAGTAAAAGAATATGATATCTATATTGCTTGCAGAGACTTAAAAACCCTGTAATAACTGCTCCTCCCTCAGTCAGCAGGGAGCTGTCTTTTGAAGCTTTGTGTATCCTGTGCATGCAGAATCCCAGACATGTTTCTTGGGCCAAATACTGGATTTCACAGGGCTTAGTTCAGAGATTTGAGTTCAGTCCATGCAGCGGGCAGCAGCTGTTAGAAATTTTTCAGACACCACTGTCTTCCTGTATTTTTGTGCTTCACCTGAGTAGCACTGATCGGTCTCAATATGGGCCTGAAAGGGTTAGGCTGAATTGCTGACAGTATTCAGGGAGTCAGAATAAATGACTAAACTGTCAATTCTAACCTTCCTTCCTGCCCCCTTGTGTCAGCAGTGTAGTGTTCTATCCACTTTTCTGTGCCACCAACAGATAGCTGCTACTTGGTGACACGCTGGAGTTGATTTTGTGTGTGTACAATGGCCACTTGTACAGCTGGATCCATTTGACCCATAAGACTGAAATGGTTTGTGAAGTGGCTTCTTATTTTTATCGTTAAAGCAAAGATTAACCTCTAATCTCTTTTTCCTCACAAGGGGATTTCTTCCATATATCAATATATTAAGTGAAGACTTGCTGGGCAGAAGAATCAGCTGGGAGCCTGGGAGTGTCCCAGTGCAGTTCCTCCTTTGGATCTGAGTTCTTTCACTCCTAGAAAAATGTTTCATTTCTTTGAGAGGGAAGGAGACGGATCCAGTGGGAGGTCCCTATCCTAATAAACAGAAAATAAGCTTACTTTCTTGGAGGGATTTGCAAGCTGTGCTCTTTCGCCATCACTAACTCATTTTAAAACCAGTTTAACTGTGTCTGGATGAGCTGTTCTCTGTGCAAACAGTGGTGTACATATGATTTGTGCATTGTAACTTATAAGGACCGAGATGGAAAATTCCCTGGACTTGTTTTACATCACTTCCACATAATTGCATGATTCTACCTATAGACATGCTTAGGGCAAAATTTTCTTCCTTTCTTATCTGTTGATCTCTTTTAATGCCAGAAGAGATCAAGATGGAATGAGATGATGTATTTTGGTGACCTCAGGACCCCACATGTCTCCAGTGGCTTCCACAGAAAGGGCTTTATTGGAAGGTGGATACTGTAGCTCTGAACTGTTATTGTACATTTTAACATATAACCTAGGCAGATCATTGTACTGTTGGACTTGTAGCACTAGAAGAGAGAGAGAGATAATAAACTGCTATAGGAATAAAAGCCTTGGCCAGACTTTCAATCTTTAATAACACTTTTTGTGGCGAGGGAAGCTCTGAAATTGCAGTGGTCCTGAGCCAGGCCGTGCTATAAATCTAAGATGTTAGAGACAACTTGCTAGTAATGTTCTTTGAGATTTCTTACAGAAAATGTGGTTTTTATTGCAATGCACCTCCCCATTCCAAGAGGACTGGCAGCTAGTTTTACTACTGCTTGAGCCAACAAGGCTGTAACTCTGTTTTTCTCTTAATCATCAAATTAATTTTCTTCTACACCATAAAACAGAGGTTTCGATTTAGACACACATTTAATGGTGGGTTTAAAGTTACAACAGGTTGGTAGTATGCAGTGTATCAGGGAGAGGCTCATGGTTTTGGCAAAGCTGTACTTACCTACTTCACTTAAATTCGGTTTATGACCTGTCCTTCATCAGCTTCACTGCTGAGTCTTACCTGCTTCTGTCTACAGCCAGGCCAGTAAAACTACCATAGGAATCTGAAATGATGCAGACGAGACACAGCAGGACAAAACCAACTCCTTCTGCCATCGTTCTAAACCAACTAAATCCCTAATGTGTGACTTGTCTCTTGTATCTGGCCAAATGTTCCCATGAAGTAATTAATGGAAACTGTCTGATGAGCGGTCTCCAGCGGAAGGATCATGAAAGCTTTTGAGGAAAACCAGTGTTCCAAATTTCACCACTTTGGTTGTCTTCTGAGGATCCACGGCAGTCTGAAGAATACAGAAGCAACCAAAGTTATGCAAACCAAAGTCTAGTCTGGATTACAAAATTGAATTAATGTGAAAAAATATGTATCAATGTCATTGGCTAGTGTCTTCCATAGGAGAAGAAACTACAAAACGGGTTCATTGCTATAGATGTTTGAGATGGCCATGGAGTTTCTTGGCTTAGTCCATCTAAACCAAGGAAATCTGAAATAGAGATCTGTGTTCCCAGCTTAATTTGTAAAGTTGTGGGCAGGGAGGACGAAAGGAAGTGTATTCAGTGGTATGAGGCTAAAGGCAAATTGCCCAGTTCTGCCCGCAGAAATGTAAGCGCAATTTTCAGTAATTTCAGAAGGAACTGCATGAAATGATGAAGAAGTAACGTGGTACACAGAAATATCCAACTGCAGTACTTTCCTTGTAGGGACTGAGACCAGGTGGTCCTGGGAGGCCTGCCCAGCCTTATTTACAATAGCTGTGCTGTACAATCTCTTTCATATCTTGATCTTTAAGTGGAACTAGACTTCCTTCTTCAGTTAGTGGAAAGCTGCTCCTCTGCCATACTGGAAGCATTCCTCTGATTTCTAGCCTAAATATATTCACTGTTCATTTTGCACCTATGAGTTACTTCCCTGGTTATCCTAGTCACTTGTTACTCAGAATTATTTTACTTAAGTATTTTTCTGTTATCAGTGTGCTATCAAGAATGGTGCTAAAAACCTAGCAAAAGGATCTTTACAGTGAGGAACAATATGCACCAGTAGGGTATGTACACATGGAAGTCAACCTAATTAAGCTGCGAAATTACAGCTTTGGGCATAGAACTATTCCTCTCCAGAGACACAGCCGACCTCTTGCTGTGCTCCGTTGAAGAGGAAGAAGTTAGAGGCCTTATGTACAGAATCCCTGGAAATGCCCTGATTCTGCCTAGGGAAGTGGCAAGAAATTAAATTTGCACAGTACTTTTTAGTTCCTCATTTTATCCCAACTTTCAGGTCCCTGAAAACAAGCAGTGTATTTAGTCTTTCATTGGCAAGTGATGATGCTGCAGATTGGTAGCTGCCAGAAATGATTTATGAGGAATGATTAATTTGAGAATGTGAAGTGTAACACAAAGTAACACTTTATTTTTGTGCCGAATCTTAATAGTTCCTCAAAATAGATAAAGATAAAAAAAAATTCCCACAGGTGCACTAGGGATGAAGCTGGATTGCGTATTAATTGGTCTCTACATTTTTCTGCTTTGTGTAGGCAACATTTTTTAGAAGTATCTATGCTTTTTGCAAAATTTAGCATGAAGGGCCTGAGAAGCTTTCTGAAAAGTGTGTTCTCTAACAAACTATGTTACTGTTGTTATTCATTTGCTGTGACTCTGCAGGGAGGTAATGCTGTGTTTGGGAGTAGGGAGCCTATCTGCTTTGCTGTGGTTCTCCTCGGTATGGGCTGAAATAGAATCACAAGTTCCTCATCTGTATGGAAGTAAGAAACAAGGCTGTGGTTCCATAGTTAGATGCATGGAAAAGTGAATTTGATTACCTTTTTGGATTGAAGGGCTTGAACATGTAAGATTTGTTTAGGTACGCAGGTTGTCTCCTTGGCCGTACCCTGAAATTGTTCCTCAGTAAACCAAAATAAGCCGTGCAGATATTGGGGAAAATAGCACTTCATACATTGTAGTAATGGATGTTGTTTTACACCTCACAATAGGTATTAAGTGTAAAACATGATGATACGGTATGAGTAAAGCAAGTATGAATTTGCAGTAGCAACAACATGAAAGAAACTGGTTTGCTATGAGGTTCCTAAAAGGAGTATTTACTTCCATTTAAAATACTAACTCTAGTGAGTATTGGTTGTGAATTGTACTTCTCCTGCCTCCATCAGGCAGCTTGCTCAATAAAAGCCTAGATATAGTGTAGTTAAATATATAAAGAGGGAATGTTTGCATTACATGCTTTCTTCCCATTTCACCTTTTCTTAAAGTATCAACGTACATAATTTGCTTCGTCCCAGAGGGAGTCATAAGGACGTTTTGATTAGTTCTTCATTGCAAAGCTCATTTGAATGGTTAATTGGAATTACATTCATATTTATACCAGTCCACCTTGGGAACTCTGAGAGCCACAGCATGTCTTAGGCTACTGTGTTGCGGTATCTTCTGCTTCCTCAGCCAACCCAGAATATCAAAGGTAGTAAGTGAATAAAATAAAATTGTTTTATAACTCCCATCTTCCTCTTCACAAAATTCTCATGCAGGCTGATAAGACTCCACTTCCTCCCACACTGGAAAGTACCAGAAGCTTCCCTTAAAGAGGTCTTTATTTAGCCATGCTTTCAGTTACAGTTATGGGCAGTATTACAAAAACTCAAAGGTTAAATAATACTTGGCATGTACCTACTTAGGTGGAGGATTATAGCATGCATTTAGTTTACTTCTGCAGAGGCAATAACATTTGCTTAATTTGCAAGAGCACTGCTATAGCTCTTGCTTGTGCGCCAGATTTGGATGGAGTGAGGGCAAACCCAGATTTGCCCTCTTTCCTTTGCATGAAGTAACGTTGAGACTTCCCAGCTCCCCTCCTGTTCTCTGTTGCCCAAAAGTATTCTAATATTTGGAATTTGTAAACACAGGATTTGGAATTCCAAATGCATCTGGAACTGATAAACTGTTGGTATTACAGAGATGTAACCCTTTATACCTCTAACCTAGGAATTCTCTAGAGATAACTTACAGGCACATCTGATGTAGATGCAGGCAGATTCCTAGCAGCTAAAACCAAAATGAAAAAGTTGCTGTTGAATGAGTGGAATTTTCACTGAAAACTATATCACCTGGAAGGGGGGTGGAGGTTGTGAAGCTATAGAACCTGTTTGGCAATAAATAAAGCCATAATATTTTTGAGCTAGGAACTGAAGAGATGCGAGTCAAACAAAACTTGTCAGATGGCATTAGTGGAAGAGATAAGTGAAGAAAAACAAAAAAAACTCCAACCACCAACAAAATGAAAACCTCACCCCTGACAGAATCAGGGATTAGTTGAGGTTCAGTGAATGGCTTTATTGAAAAAGCAAGAAAAGAATTTAAATAGAGAAGACCTGATAAGGTGCAGGGCATCACAGATCTGTTTCCATAGTGATATTTTTCAAACAGAGGCTTAAAAGAACATAAATACCATTGCAGCTAAACTCTGCAGAAGATACAAGTCTTCCAATGGGATGCTGGCTGTTGGTTGTTTCATGTTTTTCCCTATCAGTTGGATTTGGGAAAGAAGAGGTGAAGGGAAAACAAGGGTTTAGACAAGTAATTGGCATGACAGACTACTTACAACTCTCCTACTCTCTGCATTTTATGTGCCTTCCACAGTTATTTTTGCTTTCACTGTTGTAACTGTTAAAAACTCCATTTGTTTTTAGAAAGAGAATGACACTCGCACCCTCTACTTGCTATACTGAAACAACTTTATACTAGCGTGGGACTCAAATACACATCTTCCTTCATGTCTATGTTTATTCCCCTTTGATAAAAAGTTGCAACTGAACCATTTACTTGAGTTCAGTGTCAGTGTAGCACGGTACATCTAGTATTTTGTATTATCTGCTATACTAATTGTCCTGTATCTGTTGGGAAATTCATCAAACATCACCTTTTCATAACTGATTCTTTTCCCTTTGAAAAGCAGAGTCATGCACTGGTTAGAGAAAAAGCTGCTTCATGTTACAAATATTGTGGTAGAGTTCTTCCTTCCTTTTTTCTTCTCAAAACTGCCATTCTGCAAATTTTTCTTAGCTAAGTGCACTCTGAAAACAATCACAAACCCCCTAAGTTACAGTTTTTAAGATTAAAAGCATACCGGTAACATCTCCAAATTATGATACGTTAAACTGCATCAGTTCTTGGACTCGAGCTTTTCAGTACAGGCTGAATAAGCAACAAAACCAGAGAAATTTATGTAGGAAGAAGGTAGTAAAGCCTGGATGTTTCTGCAGCAACTACTTACATTTTGAAATCAGATAAGTTTTCACATATTCCGTGGTGGTTTTGTTGTGGTTTATGATTTTTTTTTTTCTTTCAGTCATAGCCCTTCTGAGTGCCAACAGACCAGATAAGTCTAATTAAATTCTTCCCCTTTTCCACCCCTACATAGCGAAAAAATGCTTGTATTGAAATTCCTTATTTCACTTCTTGGGAGGTATGGAGAGCTGGGAATCACAGACACCAGGGCAGAAATTATTTCTCTTTATATAGTGTGGGGGAAAAAATAACTTTAAACTATTTTAAAAAGCATTAAACTCTGCTTTGAATGAAAGGTACTGTTTTATACTGTGCTATTTTATATACCTTCCAAGCAGATTTCATTAAGTGTCTCCTACTTTAGTAGAAGATTTCATATGTAGTCTTGCTACTGAGCTCTCAGTTAAATAGCAGCCCACAGTTACTCGAAGGGGAGCTACAAAGCTGAAATGGCCAAGCTTTTCTCAGTAACAGCAGATGGAAATACGAGGGGCAGCGTCCACAAGCTGTAGCTTGAGTGGTTCACATCGGAGCTTAGGAGGGCAGTGCAGCACTGGAACTGGTTACTCAGAAACGTTGTGGTACCCCTGTTTGTGGAGATATTTAAGGCTCATCTAGACAAAACCACAGCTGATCCAATCTGGTGTTGGTGGTAGTTCTGCTTCAAGTGGAATGTTGGGGTAGGGCTGTGTAGAGATCCTTTCTACTTAACACTTCTGTGACTCTGCCATTATGTTATCAGTTTATTAGTTTTGCTTCTTTCATCTTCATCTCTGGGAAAGACAAAGGCCTTACAACATCTTCCAAAATGTGGAAGTCTATCTGGGGTCCTGGTTCATAGTTATAAATTTGGACAGCTCATTCAACTTAAAGTTTACAAAGCTGCCTTGATCATTTCCGTTCTGAACTTTCCCAGGTCTCAGCAAACAATAGTAGCTAGAGAATAGCTGCCTATCTGTTTGGGTATATAAGACTTGTGCTCCTGACTTTAAAGATTATGAAATCACGTGTTTTTAAAAGCAGTAATCTCATTCAGTCTTCTGTTCCTCACTGCAGCACATCTTTTTCTTGGAAGTCCTTTTTTAGAAGGAATATAGTTGCATTTGAACTTCCCTGTCTGCCTTGTAGGGATTCTGCAACAATTTGCTTCTGTAATAACTGGGTGGTTTTTCTTTGAGTGTGAAAGAAGTGCTTCATTTTTGACTGGAGTCAAAAGTAACATATCTCAGGTTCCCTTTCTGGACGTTGCGTTAGTGCTTTGTTAATGTCAGCTTGGCTCTCTGCAGGCAAACATTTGTCTGTGATGAAAATACATGTTAAATAATATAATTATACCTGTAATCTATTATGAAAGTCTGTTACTAAATGGGTAATGCCAGAAATAACTCATAGGATGGTTTAGGTTACCTTCCTGTACAGCTAGAATGACAGAATTTCCTAATTTCAGCAGACTTACTGTCACAAAACTCCATAGCTGGGATTTGTTGCACTCCACTCCAGGAAGGCTCTCTGACATGATCCTTGTTTTCATAGTCCACTTATGCATGTGTGAACGCCTCCACTCTCAGTCCAGTTCACTGAAGGTGCTGCCTGTATCTTTTGGATATTGGAGAAATGTATTGTAAAGCTGTTTAAGTGCATTGGACTATGCTTGTTTTAAGGCTGATCACTATGACTTACACCTTTAAATAATCCTTAATACTTTGAATCAAGTTGCACTGAATACAAATACATTTTTAAAAATCCAAAATAGGTAATACTGTTAAAAAGATTTTAATAAAGACACAGGTGACAAAGCTGAGAAAATTATACTTACCTGCCAGATCAAATCTCTAACAAACACGAAATGAATGTTACTGTGCTTCAGACAATAACTGGATTGTCCAGTGTGGGAGAAACTTAGTTTGATGTAGTTTATGAGTTTTATCTCTGTCCTGCCTGGGATTTCTCTGAGGATCACAGGTCGTCTGACAACCCAGTAGCAGGTAATTTTGCCTCTCTTTATTTGTTCTTGGACAGTTTCTGCCTCTCTGGATGTGCTATTTTCTCTTTGGTGGGCTAGGTACAGTTATCTAAGTTTTACCATCCTATTACCAAATTCCTAACTCATGGTGTGGCAGGATGTTCTGTGTATCTTGACTATAGCAGACAATGTATTTCATATTAGCACATCACCTGACTGTTGAACTGTACATAGCGATAGGCTTGGCAGTGGAGCATGCTACCAGCTTTTACTTTCCCTTAGATGTGACTTTGCCATAACAGACGTACATCCACACTCTGTCTTCTGAACAAAGAATTTAAAGAGTATTGTGATGTTAGCCTAGAACTTATTTCTAACACAGGATGTAGGCAAGGACCTTTGAAAGATTGCATCTTGGTTAGAGGAAGATATTCAAACTTGAAATTCTGCTCCTTTTGAATATAATGTGATTTTTATTTTCAGACCTGATCCAGCTCCCTCTGTGCTTGGGTGAATGCTAGAATTAGTAAAAAAGGAAGGGTAAAAATGTGAGAAGAGGGGCTGGGGAAACTGGAAGGAGGAAGTGAATGTTGTTATTGGTAGCAGCTGATAATTAATGTGTTGATCCAAGATCCCTCTAGACTGAAGATTAGAAACTTGTTCATGGTGCTGTACAAACACTAACAGTCACAGCTCCTGGGCTAAGGGGTTTCCACTTAAAAACGCAAAGATCCCATCCTCTAACAAGAGAAGAGGTGGGGAACTCTGTCCTGGAAAGGTGAAGTACCTTGGCAGACATCACTGTAGTTACCCCTTCTCGCAAAAACTCACAGTGGCTCAACTCTTGTCTTCTGAGTCTAGAGCATTGGTGCCAAGCCATGCTTTTTCTTTCCCTGTTGCTTTCTAACAGTCTAGTCAACAAAACACAAAGCTGGTTACTAGGGAGCTGGCAGAGACCTTCCTTGTGCCGAGGGAGTGTGCGCTCGTACTCTATTCCTACAATAAAACTACAATTCTGCTTTCTAAGAGCCTTTGGAAATAACTTTCTCTCACTTGCTATCCAGGAAGACGGTATTCAACCTGTGGATTTGGAATCTTAGAAGTGTCTGGAGCCAGTTGTTGTTTTGGAACCAGTGTTGCTTGCACAGAACGCACAAACTCTCTTTGGGTGAGGAAAAAAGCAATCTTTTGCAAGTGCCCTTTGAGGTATATACTGAAAGACTGTGTTTTTAGAAATGGATTAATATTGGTCAATCTTTTTCTGAGTTAACATTGAAGAACTAGTGAACTAGGAGGTTTCTCCTGCTTCCAAAGGAATCTATATTAATTTTGATTGTTCTGGTTGTTCAAAGTGAGACAATCACTTAAGGTTGTGTTGTGATGCAGATTACTGCTAAAGACTATGAATAATCTTGCAAAGGAAGTATCCCACTATGAAACCTGACACCAGTGGTTTGGGGATTTATTTTTTTTGTGCGTGTGTTATATTTATGTTCTCCCCTCCCATCCTTAGTCACCCCTCTACTTCTAAGTGATGTGGAAAACGTTAGTGCCAAAAAATAGCTAGATGAAATATTGATAAATGTGGGAATCGCTTGCTTACAACAGAGGCAAGTTAAAAGGCAGCTGGTTTTCATCTTCTCTCTTAACTTGGGAGGTGGGTGTGTATGTGAAGAACTGAGGCTACTGATTTATGTCCCCATATCATGCTCTTGGAGAAGAGAAAAAAGCAAGAGTGCTGAGAGTGAGAACTGAGCATATAGCATTTCTTCAGTCTTCTGTTCACTATAGATTGTATTTTAAGAAATAGAGGAAATGAGTTCTGCAGCTTTTTGTCTCTGCTCTATGTCAAATGTCGTAAGTGCTAGGGATGATATGAGACTAATTCATTGAATGCTTTATTCCAAAAACTATTTTCTACTTGAAAAACCTCATTAAAGTGGAATGAGTGTTGTCCTGTGTTTACACCATTGGGGACATGTTGTGGTACTGAGCATGGTGTCTGGGTTAATTCTAGATTCACTATCAGAAAGATATTGTAGGAATAAATACAACTAAGGATTTGAGAATCCCCATGTGTTGTTAGAGGAGAATGTAACTTAAATTCTTAAGCTGAGCAAATGATTTTGACATTTCTATGGATAGTTCTTTCAAATTTTTAGTTCCAAGGGTGACCAAATACTAAGGTGGGAATTATCATACAGAATAAACCAGAAACATTTCTTCTGGTGTTTTTGAAACTTGATGTGCAGCTCTGACTGCAACTCAGTAAAACTTAATAGAACTCAGGAGGATTTTGAGATGGTCAGAAAAATCAGAGTAAACTAGGACTCTTTAGTTTGAAGAAAATCTTGATTGGAGGATGAGGGTGTCATAAAGCTAGAAATGGTGTGGGAAGTTAAACAAGGGATAATCAGATATAGCATCATTTGAATAAAGGGAGAACCCAGTAAAATTCAGACAAGCTTAAAACAAGTTTTATTTTCGGTGTTTGGTTTGTTTTTTTTTAAATACAAGGCATATCCAATTGGTTGTGGAACTCACGGCGATAAAATGTCAAGAAGGCCAAAATGGCTTCAGAAAGAGGTTAAATATCTAGAGGCTAAACTCTGGGACTATGAAACATGATGGTCTGGCTTCTTGAGTCCATAAATTGCTGATTGCCAGAAGCCAGGAGAGTGTATTTGGGAAAGAATTGCTGTAAGCTTACTCTGGCTTTATGTGGTCTTTCCGAAGGCAAGTGCTACTGATGGTCAGTAGAGATAGGATATGTGTAAGAATGAGGCACTGAGACAGTTTTATGCCTTGCCTTCCAACATCTCTAGCTGCCTGACTCCATTTACAGACATATACTTTGGTAATGTTCCACTTAATGATCAAACTACATCCTTATGTTTATCCTGTACTTCTCTTTCAATACCTCAGGGCATACAGTAGCCCTGTTTGCCAGAGCATCATCCTGGAACTTCCTTGAGTTACCTGTTCAGTGTGACTCCACGAGAATGACTGCTTTGTGAGGTGCTGATCCTAACTCTGATTTGTCTCTTTCGCAGCATCTATACACTCACTTCAGCTTCACCTGCTGTTCCTTTAAAAATCTTGAAGGCCTTTTCCACTTCTATTTATTGAAGTTACTTACTGTTGTTATCTAGGTAAATTAGTTGTTACTTTCCTAGTTGGGACCCATGCTTCCTTCCAGCCACTACCCTTTCTGTTTGTCCACTTCTGGTTTTAAGAATTCCTCCCTTGAAATAATGGGTGCAGGGAACTTCCTGCTTTTGTCTTGGAAAGGATGGAAGTGTGGTGCTCTGGTTCATGTTTGTGAATTTGAAGGAAGCAATACTGTAAGCTGTTAGTTCTGTAAAGCTCCTTTGACAAGTGACAGACAACTGGGCAAAATGCACACAAGATGTTGTTGTTCTGGATTTTACTTGTTTAATCCTGTAGCTGCCATGAGTGAATTCCAGATCAATTCCAGTGTCACATTAGTGGTATGTGAGCCAGCACATGGAGCTGCAGGGGCATGCTGGTTCATTAACCTCTGTACTGGTGTGCTCAGAAAGTGTATATATTTCTGTTGCTGTCCCAGAGGCTGGGAGTGGGAACTTGGAAGTTTCCCACTACAATCAATAGGAAAGCAGCAAGTACTTAAGAATGAGAATTGCTTTCCTTTCTGGTATCTGGCCCACTGTCTATTTTTTAATTATTTTTTTTGGGTGTAATATTCCAGCCTTCACACTCCTCTGGGGGTGCAGAGGTGACTGCTTTCTTCCCTGGCCATGCATATTAAAATACGACTTGCATACAGTATGAATGTATGCAGTTCTAGTCAAGCCACCTGCAGTGAGATGATGAAATTTTTGTGCCTTCCTTAGAAGGATGTTGTGTAGAAAAATGCTGTCCTGAGGAAAACAAAAGAATTGCAGCTTAAACACAGTACTTATAAACCAGTGTGGCAGAATTCCCTAAAAAGGATTAGTTAAAATTTGGAGGCTAGACAGACACCACACTTACACTCTGTTTTCTATGACCAGAGGTTTTCAAACTAACTTTCTAGCTTTTGTCATTGTGAAGACTCACAGCATTACAGAATTGTTGAGGCTGGGAAAGACCTCTGAGATCCTCAAGTCCAGCCTATGTCCTGACACCACCACATCAGCTAGACCATGGCACTAAGTGGCACATCCAGCCTTTCCTTAAACACCTCCAGTGACAGCGACCCCACCACTTCCCTGGGCAGTGCATTCCAATGCCTGAGCACCCTCTCCATGAGGAAGGGCTTCTTGAGATCCAACCTGAACCTTCCCTGACGCACTCTCTCGTCCTGTCAGTAGCTGCCCAGAAAAGCCCGACCCCCACCTGACTACAACCTCCTTCAGGTACTTGTAGAGAGCAATAAGGTGCCTTTTAAAAAGTGCAGTAACTGCTGCAGCCATAGCCACCTGAGTTGGCAGGCAGCCTGAAACAGAAAGCCTTGAGGTGTGAATTCCTCACATTCATTCAATGGACGGCTAATTCAAATGACATTGATACAGCTTTAAAGGTGAATATTAACTGTTCCATCCTGCATCAAAGCAGCTAGAAAAATGGGAGGGCATGTCATGAAGGTGAGTAGTCTTTGTGTTGGGCAGTCTTTTATCAGCACAGGGTGAACTAAACGCGTGGCTTCTGAGTAGCTGTGCAGCCCAAGTCTGCTCAATTAAAGAAACATTAGCTATAGAGGAGCAGCGGTAAACAACAGAAAATATGAAGTGAATAAAGAGAAAGGCAAAAATAGTCCTTTGTCGTAACATTTCAACTGCAGTAGTCATGTATTTGCCTGCTGACAGTCTCACGCTCACCAATTCTGCCTGTCAGGTGTCAAAGAGTAAGTTTGCCTACTTGCTGAATTTGGGGTTGTTACCTATCTAGTCTGAAGGAGGAGAGACCAAGTATGCTTCCTACCTCCTTATGAGATGGGGAAGTACCAGCTGTATTTTGTTGATGACAGATGTAGAGAGTAATTTTTTTTGCATTTAGCACAAATGATTAGTTTGAAAGGGAGAGTGCTGTTGCCATGTAGCCTGGCTCAGGAGGAATTGGCATGCCCGTTAAAATTGGTTTAATGCTCATCTAAGTTAGAGAACATGGAAGAAATCTACTGTATGAGCTTTTATTTTAAGACAGCTCCAGCTGCTAAATAAGTGTTGAGATGCATCTGAGAATCTCCTTTCTTTGTCTCTATATCAAATATGACTTAATAACAATTTGTAATTAGAGCAATTGATATTTTTCAAATTGCTATTATGTTAAAGGACTTGAATGCCATAGTTTGGGGAAAAGACTGCTAGCTTCAAAGTACTTCAGTCTGGAATGAAGTCAAGTGGTAGGAAAGTAGGAGAGGAAAATAACAAAGCTTTCCAAGACCTTCAGTGTAGATAGATTATCCAGGAAGAAGAGCTCTTGGATTTTCATGGAAATTGTCAACAATATGGGAATATTATTTTGAATGTTTATAATTAGTTACAGTGAAATCCTCCTAGGCTGTGTCGTCCATTTACAGAAGCTTCTTGAAAGCAAATTCTCCTTATCCAAATCCATCTGGACATCAGATCTCATCCCAACTCAGTGGGGTTGTTAACACATGTCCTACCTTTTGTTTAGAAACTCAAAATACAGTGAATCAGGCAGTGCAGCTTTCATGTGCATATGTAAAGCTATGTCAGGGCCACCTTAAAATCTGCTTAGTTTCTCACTCTGCCTTGAGTCATTGCTTTCCCTGGTGTATCACATGTACTTTCCAAAGGAAGGGGCCAAATGCTATGAAACTTATTGGAAAGTTTTAAAATCTTTGACCTGTTCTATGTTCCACTTGTTCCTGTTTTTCTTAGACTGTCTGCAATTGTTAATTCCATTCAGTCTGTCCCATATTCTTCCAATCAATTCCCTCCTGGATCTTTTTTCTATTTGGCTGTTCTTCGAGACTTCGGATCTTGATGCCACAAACTCCTGAACTGTTTCATTGTTGTGACTTGTGTTATAAATTTTTTTTTTTTCTGAGACTGGTCACTATTTCCCAAACTCTCCATTCATTTTTCTGTGCCTGAGTCTGATACCTGCCCAGTCCTTCAAGTTGATGCCGCGTCTACTGCTGCTCTAACTGATCCTGCTGACCTTGCACAGCTAAAGCTGTGCATTCTACCTCAGAGCTGGCTGCGCTCCAGAACCGGGTGTAACAATTCCCATATAAAGCTACAATACCTGGAAGACAACTTGGGACATGAATGTGTCAGATATTACTGCCAATGTTCCTGGAGGCCTTACTTGTCTCCCCAGTAAAAGATCCAGAAACTGGCTTTGTTTCCTTGTGGTTGCATTCAGCCAAGCTCATTCCTATCCAACTTCTTAAGTGACTTGAAAACACTGAAATGAATTGCTTTAAGCCCTAATAAGTAATTTCTATTACTGAGAAGGATGTATTCACTGCCAGCATGGTACTGGTGCTGAAAGTGGATTACATAGCCTTTTGTTTGAAATCAATTGAGTTTACAACTCCACTTCAAAGTCTTTAGAGCTTTAAAATAGAGCCAGCAGAAACTGTTTAACAAGTCAATGGTGTCCTGGGATCTGCATTGTTCTATCTTTAGTTCTGAGAGGGAAAGACTTCATTTTCCTGTACTTTCACTTCACTCGGTTAGAGTGGTGCAGAACAATAAGGAGCCTATTCAGTTTTGCCTTTAGCACTGGTTTGCTACGTTTTACCTAAGTGCAGATGCCTCCCTACGCAATGTGTTGCAATTCCTGCATGGTTTCAGACTACTTTCACTTTAAAGCTTGATTTATTGTTAGATCGCACTGTCCTTGGATTGTTTGACTTTTCAAAAAAATTAAGTTTAGGTGTTTATGGAAGAGTGGAGACTTTTAGACTTCACACATTAACTTCGTATTCACATTGTACAAAGCACAGCACATTCTTTCAGTGACACAGGGAAAACAGGAACATCACTTTAAAGCATTGATGTTACCCTACCGTTTCATATTTGTAGACTTCTCAGTCCCTGTATGTGTTCTAGTGAAACTAGGAAACCATGACGCGTTAGTCTAAATATCAACTGCTTCTTCTGAGGTGGCGGGAGCATTTTCCATTAAGTAAAGGCTTCTCTTTAACCCACACCCAGTGAAAAGACTTCCGTCAACGTAAGTAGGCAGAAGGAGAAGCAGAGGGTGAGTGAGTACCATTGTTTTGCCAAATGGTTGTCTTTGCTCTCTCATTTGTGCCTGAAGCAGTGAGGAAGCTGAAGTAAGCAATAAGGTGTGCTTTACCTTAGTGAAAGGCCACAGCTGTCTTGACCTGCTTTTTGAACATTCCTCAGTCTGTCTTGTTCCACCTTGGGAGTAAAACTTCCATATTTTTCAAAGGCTGCTGACTTGGAAGAAGTGAAACATCTATGGAAATAAGTCATAGCTGTTTTCTTTACAAAACTGGGGTAGTTTAATCTCTAATTTGAGAAGAAAGTATAAGGGAACTGGGTTACTCTGTCAAAAATATAACACATAAAGAAAAGCATTATGTACTCCCCCCAAGAGTGCTACAGGCTTGGGGAGGAGTGGCTGGAGAGCTGCCAGGCAGAGAGGGACCTGGGGGTGTTGATGGACACCAGCTGAACAGGAGCCAGCAGTGTGCCCAGGGGGACAAGAAGGCCGACGGCATCCTGGCCTGGATCAGGAATGGTGTTGTCAGCAGGAGCAGGGAGGTGATCATGCCCCTGTGCTCGGCTTTGGTGAGGCCTCACCTCGAGCGCTGTGTCCAGTTCTGGGCCCCTCACTACCAGAGGCTCATTGAGGTGCTGGAGAGGGTACAGAGGCAGCTGCCAAGCTGGTAAAGGGCTTAGAACGTAAGTCAAACAAGGAAAGGCTGAGGCATCTGGGGCTGTTTAGCCTGGAGAAGAGGACACTGAGGGGAGACCTTATGACTCTCTACCACCACCTTAAAGGAGGTTGTAGTGAGGTGAGGATTGGTCTGGTTTCCAGAGTGGCGAGTGATAGGACAAGGGGAAATGGCCTGAAGTTGTACCAGGGGAGGTCCAGGTTGGATGTTGGGAAAAATTTCTTTACTGAAAGGGTTGTCTTGCACTGGAACAGGCTACCCAGGGAGGTGGTTGAGTCGCCATCCCTGGAGGTGTTTAAGAGATGTGTGGATGTTTTGTTGAGGGACATGGTTTAGTGGTGTTGACAGGGCTAGGAAAAGGTTGGACTTGATAATCTTGAAGGTCTCTTCTAGCTGAAACTGTTCTATGATTCTATAAATCAAGCATGACTATTGGTGTGTTGAGCATGTAGATTCTTCTGTGGCTCTGACACAGGAAGAACCCTGGATGGTTCTGTATTTCCCCCACTTTTCCCTCAAGGACGGGAGAAAGGGGAGACACAGACTTATACTCCTGCTGTTAAAGTACCTTACAAAAGAATTGAGACACTTACCATGCACTTCATAGGCATTAAGTCATGTGGAAGGCTGAGATTTGTAGTTGGTGTGTGATTCAGGCAGACCCTGAAGCAAAATATCTCACAGACTGTGAATATCTCTGGGCTCCTGGGTCTTGACTCCTTTGGGGCAAGTTAAGGCTGGTTTTATGCTTCTTCCCTTTGACTAGAAATGACCACCTTCACACTAGCCTGTATCTTTCCATGGGAAAGCTAGTGTGAAAATTTCCTTTCTGTGAGAAAGCCCAGTGGCCAAGAAGGCTAAGAGCATCCTGGCCTGAATTGGGAAAAGTGTGGCCAGCAAGACCAGTGATTGTACTCCTGTACTTAGCACTGATGAAGCTGCACCTCAAACCCTGTGTTCAGTTTTGGGCCCCTCACTACAAGAAAGACACTGAGGTCCTGCACCATGTCCAGAGAAGGGCAATGAAGCTGGTGAAGGGTCTAGAGAACAAGTCTTATGAGGAGCAGCTGAGGGAAGGGGGGTTGTTTAGTCTGAAGAAAAGGAGGCTGAGGGGAGACCTTATCGCTCTCTGCAACTACCTGAAAGGAGACTGTAGCAAGGTGGGGGTTGATCTCTTCCCCCATGTAAAAAGCAAGAGGAAATGGCATTAAGTTGTGGCAGGAGAGGTTTAGATTGGTATTTTCTTGAATAGTTTTACCAGAAAAGTCCTCATTCACCTCACCTCATCTCAATAACATACTGTCTTTTTCAGAGGAACAGAAAGAGACCTCGGTTGTCCTGTTCCTACATGTGGTATCTCTGACACCTCACACAAGGCTCTGCCTTGTTCTGTAAATAGAAGCAAAGTTAGAATAGTCTGGCAGCATGAATTGGACTGCCCATGGCATGTGCTGCTCAGAACTTCCTTATCCATCTAGTAAATGCACAAAGTACTAGTGATGGAGCCCAATAAATCTTAGTATGTGTGTAAAAGTGATAGATAATGGATAAAGCTGTGTGCCTACCCCTGTAACTGTTGTTTCTAAAAAGCATGCATAGAAATTTATTTCAATGTTTCACTGTACTAACAAAGACAAAGAGGTTTAAGTATCAAGTGAGCAAAGCTTGAATTGAATTTTATACTCTGAACATTTAAGTTTTGATTTTTTTAATGTCTCTACATTCTTGGGTGCATAGGATTGATGGTAAGACTGGACCCTGTGAGCAAAGGATGCTTATTTTTCTTTTTCCTGAAGACTTGTGTGAGGGAAAGGGGAGGGGAGCAAAAAAATTTAATAAACCCAGACCTTGTGCTTATATATTGGAAAACATATTAATATCACAAAATAGCTTTGAATGAACAGTAACTGATATTTACAAACAGATTCTTCTGCTGGAGTGCGATTTGCATCCTAGCACAAGCTGTTCATTATAAACGCTGGTTTCCCTGTGCTGGTACAGAAGATGCATCAGTTCCTCATGCTGCCAAGCACTGTGGTTTTTCAGAAGGAAGAAAAAGACTTAATGTTATTTGTTCAACGCAGCCAGAGATCTACTGTTTATAATCTGAAATATCATAAAATGTGCTTTCAATTACCTTGTGCATATTTTTAAAGAATTAAATTTCCATCAAAGGACTCTGCGAGCTGTTTGATCTCACTGTGTCTAAAGAGCCCAATCTAACTGGAGACAGTTTTGCCTGAACTTATACAGGACAATTGTAACAAAAGTGCCTTTTGAGTGTATGTGACTTTAAGAGAAGTCAGTCAATTTATTAGTGAGAGAAGAGGATGGTGGGGGGCTAATTTCCAGTGTTAGCTGTGAAATGAGTAGCTAAAGACTGGACTTGCAAAGGGACTATGGTTCTTTGTGCTATATGACTCACTTAAGCTTTTGTTGTCTTCTATGTTAATCTGGATATAGTACTCCATTTTCCAGACGTTAAGTGTGGGACCCTACTGTGAGAACCTGGAAACAAAAGATGTAATTTTTTTTGTTGTTGCACTGAAAAAAAAGACTACTTTTGATGCTATTGTGCTAGGCTCTGTACAAGCATGCAGATTCTTAGCACTGAATTTTCACTGCATAAACCAAAATTAAAAAGAAGAGAAAGAAAAAATGAAATGGTTTTATCCAGAAATCATGTCAGATCTTTGAATTCCTACTACTTGATTTTTCTGCCTGCTAGGCCATGTTGTCTTTCCAGTGTCAGGTTCTAAAAAGCGGACAGATGGCATTCAGATTTCTGCTGCTCTGGAATTGAATCTGTATTTCCTAAACTAGAAAATCAAGGCTAGATATTGAGAGTCCACAGTTTTGCTTTCTGTGCTGATACAACTTACCCAAAGATACACCTGGAAAAATTAGCTTAGGTCTCAAGATTGACAATTAGTCCAGTGGATTAGCATGCTCATGTTGCTATTTTAGCTTTGGAACTGGCCTGGATATGTCTATAGAATACTGTACTGCCCTGATTAGGCTGACATGAGATGTAAGAACACCTTTCCTGTTCCATTAAAGTAGCAGTTATGTGCCATTTATCAGTACAGCTATTTAGAAATAATTCTTTTACTACAGTCAAATATGTATCGTGGCTTTTGATCTCTTTTCCTGTCATTCCTTATTTCTGGGGAAACTTGACATGAACGCAGAGTTTTGCTTACACATCTTGTTTTTTCCCAGCACTAACTGCTCACCTTAAATCCAGTTTTGTTTCGTTTTGACTGAACATTGGATAACTGTCAGTATCACTCTTTTATGTACTCTTTTGCAGTCCTCTTTTAGAAAGCTAAGTTTATATGCATTTAACTAATTAATGAAAATGCATGCTATACCAAGTTAAATGTTCCCAACTTAATCTCAGTTTAATTTCATATATTTGTGTGGTGGTATTTGACCTCTCTTTTGCTGATGTCATAATTGTTATTTAGGAAGTGCCTATGATATCACAAATAGATGTTAGGTGGAAAATAAGCAGCAGTAGCTGAAGCCTTAAGAAGACAAAGAGCCTTTCTATGCAGATGCCATCTGTACTGAGGAGAAAGACAGACAGCTCTGTACAGCAACGGTACAGTTGTATCTAAATAGAAAGGAGCCTGTTTTTCCCAAGTTTCCAGTCAGTGATAGTAGAGGCAGTAACAAGATACAGAACTGCTTTCCATCTTACTCTGCCAATTCAGCTCCAACAAAGATGCCAAATAAGTTTCAATTTATGAGCTTTTCAGTAGAAAACAACTTTACAAAAATCCCTGCTCTTTTTTTCTGCTGAAATTTTCTTTCCCGGTTTGTGATATTTGTTACCTGTCTGTCATTGGCATGAAGGAATGGAAGATTCATATAAGGGATATGTCTGAAAATAATCCCTAAATCGTTCCCTAGCTGTTTCTTAGTGTTTCTGGAAGGGAAAATAGTGACATCTCTAGGGATGGTTTTTCTATCAGCTGGGCCTTCACTAACGGGATTTGCAGGATAAATGCTCCAAATAAATCCATCACTGGCATCAATTGCATCAGAGGTGAATTTTGTTCATTTATTAATACATCAGTAAAACACCAGCATTTGTTTCCAAGAGTCAGTGGAAATGGATAAAATCCAATTTTTATTTTTATACACACAGTTTCAAAGTAGGGCTTCTATATAACACGTACCAAACCAATAATATCTCCTGACCTTTATTTCTGCTGAAATCTAACGGGAAATTCCCTTGTATTAGAAGCACTCTGACTGCAGTACACCATGTTCTGATTCTAGGTGAGTGATTAGTTTTAAGGGCATACTGACACCATAGAAGAGTCAGTGGAGCAGAGCCATTTTATTTGTGTTTTTTTCAATTCTGTTGTTTATTTATATTTGCTTTTTAACCACTAGTGTAAGAAGCGTATATAGTATATGCTAATATGGATCTTACTATAAGGCAGACTCATGTTTGAATAGTCACTTGTTAGATCATGTGGATGGGAGCAAAATATGGGTCACAGAAAATGAGATATTACATCTCAGAAAGCAGCTTGGAAATGTTTTGGGACCAGTACTGGATAAAAACGAAAATAAGGACTGTCGTGATGCTGTGGGCAAGAGGCCTGATTAAGCCCTTACTGAGATGTAGAGAAGGGAAAGAAACATCAAGAAGGAGAGAGATGGGGACGTTACTTTTCTGTAACCCCACAGAGATCGTTTTACACTTACCACATCCAATTCTAGTAGCCACAATTGATGAAGGATGCTGAAACTGGAAAATATTTAGGAAAGAGATAAAACAATGATTCATTGTCTGGGAAAATGCCTCGAAGCTGGAGACTAGAGAACCTCAGTCCAATTAACTTTTGAAAAGAATAAAAATGTGACTCTAACTCATTTTTAATTGTACCTACCTGTACAGGAGATTACTGATGGTAGAATTAGATCAAGAGGTTGGAATCTGAAGGAGAGTTTAATTCTTGTAGAACTAAGATGCCAATATGTTTAATGATCCTTTTTTTAAAAAAAAAAAAAAAGGCTTTAAAGACATCTTAGGGTGACTGGATGTCTTCTCTAAAGGATATTGAATAAGTGGAGGAATTCTTGCATGATTTCTTTGTGCTGTGTCTCACTAAGCTCAGACAAAATGATTGGAATAATCTCTCCTAACTTTGAGCTCAGTAAAAATTCTCAGTTGCCAGTTTGAATACAGTTCAAACTTTCAGTTCATAGTCCAGTTCATAGTCTGTCTGAAGACCTATTAAGAAGAAGCTAATTAGTGTCTTACTTTTGGAGGACAGATATCTGTTATAAAGCATCCTTATAACTGGTGCCACGGGAAAGCCTCCTCAGAGCCTACAAGACTTTGATAGTTAACGCCTCTATTGTTACTGTATCTCTTTAACTCCTGAGCTACAGCAGGATGTCTTCCTGTAAATCATGTTGAAAGACTCATAGGCCAAATGAAGGCTAGAATCTCTGTACTGTAGCACAGGTAAGCTAGGGGAAATCTGGAGTGTACAGCCAGCCTTAGGGCACAGGATAGTAAGATACTTTTCAGCTTTAGTCCCGGTTCTGCAGTGTTTGAGAACTCACTTTGGTCAAAAATGTCATGAGTGAGCGAGCACAAGTGTGTCTGCCTGCCTGCCTGGAAGGAACATGCTCAAGTGTGAGATTTGTGTAGAAGCAGCAAGGGAAGCTTGTAGTATTTTTTTTGTGTGTGAAACACGGAAACTTAGGGAAAACTCAAGCTTAATAAGGGCAACTTCTGTTTTTGTCCAATGTAGCTGTGACCAGTCAAATTGCTATTATTGTTTCTGAACAAGAGAGTCACAAAGAGCAGCTGGGTAGTGTTACTGTTCGGTGTGTCAGCCACAGAAGGCCTGCTGTCTCTTTCTGTCAGGGCTATGGGAAATCTGGCAATCTCGTAAAATACCTCACTTCTCAGCTCATACTCAAATTGAAACACAAAAGAATAAACTCCCTTTATCGTCAGTCTGCCTGAGGAGTCAGCTACAGATAATAAAAACGTGTATAGTATTGCATAAGGAGAACAACTTTTTAGGAGTAGTTTGCAAACTTTTGAAGAGAATTGCCACTCTATCAGTTACAGGTAAGCCTATATACCATTTCATTTGGAACATATTGATCTGAATTTGAGAGGAAAAGCTGAAAAGCAATCAGATTTTATTAAGTAAAAATTTCAAGAGTAACAGCACAGTATTTCTACCACTGAGTGAAAAATTGGCCTGTGATAGTGCTTTTCATGTAAACACGCTGGGGGTTTTTTCCAAGTAACATAATTTCATGAGACTGTCTTTATTCCAAAATACACAAATCATCCTGGGTGAAAGATAGAAATTTTATCTTATTTATTTTGGTTGGAAATGGTCTTGATCTCTCAGACTAATTGAAATTGCGTAGTCTGGTGACTGGCACAGTGCAAAGGAATTTAGACATATAGATTGGATTATAGATGGCAGTTACTAATATATGTGGAAGAAGGATGCATCTGTTTTCTTGGGCATTCCAGGAAAGAGATCATCTGCAGGGAAGTGGCAATTCTTTTCTATGCATGCTGTCAGATTCTACACCCCACTTCTTGCAGGCCACAGGGGAAGTTCTGCACTAGATGCATCTTAGGGTGAATTTTATTCCCTGTGATAGGGTATCATAAACACAGTATTACAAGGCTTGACTGAACAGTGATCATTCTGCTTGGATTTTTTATGATACGAATCTGTTGTCTAATGATCTTAGCTTCTCTGTTTGCAAGCTGCTCTGTACCATATAGAGGATAGGCTGTTTCTAGCTGAGATGCTTGCTTTCTTACCAGACAGGTTATCTCATTTGTGTTTGTGCTGTTTTTTTCTGCAAAGTTCTAGGTGTAGCAGCTGCTTTTGTGTCTAACCTGAGTTAGCTCTTACAAAAGAAAGAAGGAAAGTGGGTTGTACCTCTCATCCTTTGGTAGCTGTTAGCTCCGAATGGGGCGTGATACTGCACCAAAATAATTCCAAGTCTCAATTTATTAACATGGCACCAAAACTAATCTAGGTTTGAGCTAGGGGCAAAGAGCTGATGCAGTGAGATTCAGCAATGGCACGTTATCTGTGGATATGGCAACGCACTGTTTACCTTGGATGGGGAAGGGAAGAGAGGTTCTCCTGTGCACAGACTCACTATTACAAGTGGGAAAAACTTTTCCTTGCACAGTTTGTCAGGGAAGAAATAATTCTTTAGGGAACTCAGTGCACAAGGGAATATTTTCCTAGTCCTAGGAGTGGTTTGGGTTTGTTTCTTTACAGAGAGTGGCATATGTTTTTCCCAGACATGGCTCAGCCCTGATTAATTTAAATCCTGATTAAAGGCAAGATTGCTATATTTTGTGTGATTGGACTTTCCTTCCCTTCCCCCTCCCTTATCCAAAGATCTCTCTAGTGCAATAAAAAAAAATATAGGCTCCCTTTAAGAGGCTACATTAAAGGAACTATATTTATTTTAAAAACTGAGGCAAGTAATTATAATTGATCCAGTCTTCTCTTGTGAATGTCTGCTTCTCAAGCAGATTCAGAAATCCACCAAGAATTTTAGATAAACAACATTAATATTATGTGGTCAATACAAGGAGAAACAATGAACTATTATGAGCATTAAACATGAAAGTTCTAGACTAAAGCATTTTTGCAAATTATGATCTTATCACATTTTAAACTACTGAATGATCTGAGATTATGCTTTTTCTTCTATTAAAGATTAAAAGTTTAATCTAGCGTAGCCTTCTGGTTAAACTGGTGTCAATGATTGCATCTTCAGTTACTGTATTTTCCACTGTCTATGTGTTTCTGGACCTCTAAATAACATCTGTATAAAATTCTTGAAGGCAGGAGCTCAGTTCCTGTAAATTCATTAGTTCTGTACAGCTTGGATCTTGAGTCCTTTAAAGGGCTGTGAATTAAAGCTTGCAATGAATTTCCATTTTCCCAATTACTGAGTGATGTCATTGCAGGTGTAAAGAAAGAATATAGATGGAGCAGCCAAAATTCACAAAAGCAAAAGATGTTAATTTTTTTTGTGTTCAGACTAGAGGTTCATTCCAGAGAAGTCAATATATTTTTCCAGCATTTAAATCCATTGTGTTTTTATTTAGTTTTGTTTTTCCCAAGTTTTGGCACTAGTGAGAAGTCAGGAGCTGACAAAAACTAGTCATAAGCAGGTATTGCTTAATCTGTTTTCTCTGCTTGTTGATGCTGCAGTACTACCACTACGGAGTCAATCTCTTGATGTTCCCTGTAGGATCAAATGCAGGTATTTTTATCCTCCAACAGCTCTAAAATCCTGATTTCTTTGTGGTTTCACATGTCTAGTTTGTGTTAGAGATGCTTTTTCAGCAAGAAACAAAATAGCAATAATACTGAAGGCAAGTCAAGATAGCTCCCGATATTCTGAAGGAACTCAGTAGTTTAAGTTACGTACCTTCGTTCCTGTCTTTACCTAGTAAAAATGCATAACATGCCAAGAACAGTCAGTAGCTTTTTTCATGCTTTTAAAGAAGGAGGTACTTTGGTGCAGGACTGTCAATAGTGGCTTAATTGGGTCTTTTAGTTGTTTTCCTCTCTTTTTATTTTTATTCCTGTGATATGGGAGGTTTACAGGTTTATACACAAGTCTTCATTACTTACTAACTGTGATGACAATGGTAGACACCTCCAGCTTAGCCACAGTAAAGTACCATCATTGTCTCTGCCAGGTACCAAAAGACTGCATCAGTCTTCCATACTGAAAATATACCAGTTTCTAGAATATTAACGCAGTACCTTCAGCAGTATAAAATACACCTGTGATTTTGGGGATGTTATTGGATACGTTGTTTTTATATTTGAATAGCCTTTGTCTGTGAACGAGGTTTATCATGTACTTTCTCTGAAGCACCTGATATGCAGGCGTAACTGAAGTGTCTAGTGGAGTCAGGCCAGTTCATCAAGTTGAGTGGAGCCTGAAAATTAAACCATTTATTAAGGATGGAAAATTCATACTCCAAAGCTGATCTTGACTGTTATCTTTGAAACAGTGGAAGGCATTCATATGTGCTGCTTTTCCTTATTAGTTTGTGCTAGTAACCTCTGTGAAATAAATTATAACAGTTAAAATCTGGCTTTTAATACTTGAGCTGAATGCGCTGTGCTTGGCTCAGCTGAAGAGAAGCTGCTATGCCATGGCTAATCCTCTTCTCAATGGGATCAGAATGAAAAATCATGATTCAGAAAGATGGTGATCGCAGAAGATGCATTAATAGGAAAACTGCTTGTCCTGGGAAGAGTTTATAATTGTAAATCTAGCTCACATTTTAAATTTCTTACTCAGATTCCCTTAAAGAAGGTTTGATCTTTTAAGCACATTAGTCTTGAATACTACATCTGCAGCAGCATAAGCAAGTTGTATGTTTTCTTTATAGACGAATAAGTTTGTCTCTATAGTATTTTGAAAACACTAGAATGTTTTTCTGGTTAAATAATTTTTGATTGTTGAGTCTCTGGTGTAATGGTAAGCATATGTCCAAAATTATGAAGTTCTACATTGCTAGGAAACGTGCTTCCTTGTAAATCATAACAAATAAAGTGACCCGTGAGAGCAGAAAAGGAAATAGGAAAAGAGAGAAAAGGTAAACCCAAATAATACACAGACATAAGTTTCCTTCAGCTCTTTGGGTTGCAGGGTTCAAGTTAACAGATGTCTTTTTGCAAGAGGCATTGTAAAGGGTTTCTTTTCTAATGCTTTAACTAACAACAGATTTGCTCGATCACTTATTATGTTTATTTGTAAACAATGCAAACCATTTTCACCCTGTGGATGAAATGAGTAGCTGGGAACAGTAAACTTGTCAGCAGTGCCCTCAGCCTGCATTACAGTGGTGCTTTGCAGGCCCTCTAAGTGCAGAATCAGTCATTGCCACTAAAGCCTTTGCTTTCCTCAACGTTTAACTCATGCAAAAATATTGCAAAGGATTCAGGGCTGTCAGATGCCAATTGCATCTGAGGGCTTCATAGGATCATGTTTCTTCGGACTGAAAACCGTACTAAGATTTTGTGTGCTTGTTCCATGGTTGTTGCTTCATTTTTATTTTCATCTAGGTGTACATATTAGTATTATCTAAATAAACTCAAAAAATTGATGAAGAGCTTTATGCAGCAAGCAATGCGGCTTTCAGCAAAGTCCTTAAGGAAAGGCACTGGCATTAACTAGGCTTAGTACTTGTCAAAAAATGACTGGTATGTTCAAAACAGAGAGCATGCTGTGCTTTATATGGTTTGCATTTATCTATTACGTTTATTTAACAGTGACAATGCAAATATCCCACTGACTTTTTTTTTTCCTCTCATGATTTAAAATTGTTTTTAAACTTCCCAAACCTACAGTAGTTTGCACTTCAAAATCAGCTTGGCAGTCTCCAAAGAATGGGGAAAGAAGTAACCTTGTAACAGCACAGATGGCTTGAAGAGGCTAGAGACCGCTAAGGAGTCATTTAACTATTTTTTTGTTTTTCACCTTGTTTCTTCTGAAGCTACATGTCTTTCAGTAGCTTGTTAATTCATTTTGCACACTGACAATCCTTATCTTTTTGAAACAGTAAGGACATCTAGCAGCTGCTTAAATGCCATGTTTTATTGCCTCTAACAGACTGTTTTAAGCTCTGGTGATTTGAATCCTCCATGCAGAAGACATTGCAGCTCTGTTTGAAAGGGGTTAAAACCTAGGCAGCACTTCAGTTTAAAGAAAGTTGTAGTTATAATACACATAGCATGGGGATATCTGGCAAAAAAAAAAGCCCACAAAAATCCTTTTCTACTCTCTGGGAGATTTATAAAGTACCACAGGACCTTCCCAAAGTAAATTTAAAATATTTTAAAAATGCAGTAAGAGATGAGGAAAGTTATTGGTAGCACTTTTCTAAAACTTGGGGCAGAAAGATGAAGGACTTAAATTTTGTTGCCATTAAGTGTTTAAATTCTCTAGTCCTCCAAAACAATTGCTAATTTAAAAACAAAACAAACACCCTTGGAGTGTTTCTTCAAGTACTCTCACAACAATCTCCAGTTATTGCAAGAATACTTTCCGCTTCTCTGAATGGATGTCTTGCACACAAGAATCTGGAGTGTAATTAAGTTTGCCGAAAGTCTGTTAAATCAGGGGAACCTTCCCATTCAGTTCAATACAACTTGAATGTGAGGTTATTTATCCAATTTTAAGTTGAGGCAGGTTAAAGCTACGTATGAATTCATTCACTATATAACCAGTTATGACTATTTGTTTTAAACTCGCACTCCTTGACGGTATCAGGTCTGTTCCTTGACAGAATTAAGGCCTAGCATGTAATTAAAAAATGTTAATATACCAGCCTTCAGCTAGTCTGTCTTTCTACAGGAACGTAGAGAACAATTTAGGCACTAATGCTGTGAAAACTTTCATAATTAGTTTGATTGCACCAGAGGAGGTTCAAATTGGATATTAGGAAGGATTTCTTTACTGCAAGGGTTGTCTTGCATCGGAACAGGCTGCCCAGGGAGGCGACTGAGTCACCATCCTTGGAGATGTTTAAGAGATAGGTGGATGTTATGTTGATTGACATGGTTTAGTGCTGTTGACAGGGCTAAGACAAAGGTTAGACTCAATGATCATGAAGGTCTCTTCTAGCAGAAAACGTTCTATGATTCTGTGATTCAGAAGTACACTCAAATTGAACATGGCTACAGCTCTCTCTCTGTGCAAGCTTCAACCTTGTTTACTGTTATGCACAAAGGCATCTGAGAAACCTTAGCAAGCTGAGCAGATCATGATCAGGACTGCCAGAGAAGTGGCCTGTGAATGAGATTTGACTTTAATTCCTTCTAGCTACTCTGTGATTTTTATATTTTTTTTTCCTCCTCAAACGTAAGAATATTCTTTGCCTTCTGACCTTTAAGGATCTGTCATGATCTAGCTCTGCTCTGTAAGGAAGCTGGGCAGCCCTTCAGAAGAGACAGGTAGAGATCCAGAGTCTTCACTGAACTTTGCTACCTACCGTCTCTCTTGTAGCAGTACAATCTAGTTGGGTGTGAAACCATCAGCACTTATGTCACTGCAGCAAGGAGAAAACACTGAAGCATA
Source organism: Apaloderma vittatum (assembly GCF_000703405.1). NCBI lineage: Eukaryota > Metazoa > Chordata > Aves > Trogoniformes > Trogonidae > Apaloderma > Apaloderma vittatum. The sequence goes on from NW_009707562.1 coordinate 43,757, forward strand.
TCTCATGCAAGATAGGCTGCTACCAATAATTCATACTTTTTACAACTATGTAGAAAACTGGTCTTCTCTAACATTCTTCCTGAGGAGCAAACATCACGAGATCCTCTGTCAGTGAGTCCATATGTGAGATCTTACGTTATGTCAGTGGCAAACAAAGCAAAGAAGAAATCTATATAACATCTCAGTAAACCTCAATCATTTGGCAAAATGTCGCTTCAAGACTCGCAGTCTTAGCTTCTACTTTGTATTAAAACCAATCAAGTGGGTAATTATGGGTGGCCTAAATACCCTTAGTCTTCCAACTGGATAGTCTCTTACTTTGTCCTAATGATTTAATAGTGTATGATAGCACTTGCTGTCTACAAGGAAGTTATTTTCATGCCTATAATCTTTTCCTGGACAGAAAACTAACTGCTAGCATAATAGCACGCATTAATGAATTGTGGAAGTTTTCTCATGAGCTAGTGGAGGAATTTTCTGGAAAAAGTTGCTCTCAATCTTGATTTTTTGTTGTTGTGGGTTTTTTTCCTGTTTGTTTGGGGTTTTTTTTCTGTTTAATTAGCTAGTATTTCGAGTTTGGTCCATTTTTGCTTCTGGATAATGAAAAATACATATGCTGGATCTGGAAAGGCTTTTTAAAACAGCTTGAAACTTTTCTGTGATGAGTGCTCTTGCTCAAATAAGCACTCAACAGATCCGTCTCTCGTGTCTTCTGTTAATCTTCTCGTGTCTTCTGTTAATTTTCAGTCACTACGATGGTGGTTTGGTGCTCTTATCTCTTCAGAGTCATGCTGAAGAGGAGCTATCGTTCACTAGTGATGCTTTATATAGAAAGTTTCTAAGTTTATAAATCGGAAGGGTAAAAGTGTAGTTGGCACCTTTCTGTAACAGCTTCTTGAAGATTTGTGCATGAAAATCCAATGTGTCTGTAGTTCCTGTCTCCTTCAATGTGAGAAGAGATAGCCCTGCTGCTCTCCTGACATCTGTTACTGTCCTATGCTGCCCTGAGGGAAAGGAGCATTGCTGAGTGTTGATATTTCCATTATTCCCTTCTTGCTTCTAAATCCCTTTCATCATTGGATCCACATGGTTGAATGCAAGTGGAATTAATATCACTTTAAGCCTCCAGGCTTGTTCAGTTTAGCATGTCTCTTCCTTCACATGTATTCAATATTAGAGCCTCCTGTTGAACTGAAAAAAAATACGGTGCGTTTGTCTGCTTAATTCACTTTACAAGCTTCTAAGATTCTATGCTGCTGTGTCCCAGCAAACATATGTTAAAAAAAAAAAAAAGAAAGAACAAACTAGAAGACTAACTTCACTTTTCTGTGGCTTTGCGTGGCACAGGAGCAAAGCAGTCACTAGCTGAATTGGACCAGTAGCTTTTCAGCTGAAAAACTATTATTGTGACTAGAGCAGTAAGAATCTCTGTATCTTTACCCTTACAGGCTCAGCATGGGTCTATTTTATCCTGTTTCTGCTTGATGTGGGTTTGCATTAAGCTTGGGTTTCAAATTCAGAGAAAAGCCAATACTGGAAGGAAATCTTGCTGTGATTAGGGATGGCAGTGGTAACTGAAATGTTTGCCAACCTCAGGAAATTGGCCTAAGTTTTTTAGACTTACAAGAAACCATTTCAAATTGGGCAATTCTCTTCTTCATTCAAGTTTTGTTCTAAGGATTTCCAGTTGTGATATCAAAAAATTGGAATAAAAGATTTGCTTCCTGTTTTCTCCCAGACTAATCTTCATGCATAGCACCAATAAATCCAGATAGTGTGTCTTTTTCCAACACAGGATCAGCTACCTCTTTGTAATTGTTTCAAATATCTTGTGAGCTTAGATAATAGTGCTGTGAAAAGTTGTTCTTGTCTGTTAGACCAACAAACCAATTCTTATTTGGAATTCTGCTGCGTTCTGTTATTTGTTCTTGCTGTTATTCCCCATCAGAAACTTGCAGTAGCAAGTCTTTTTGGTAACTGTCCTGAGTGTAGGAATTGCTCTTGCTTTTATTTGGGTTTTTCTTGCCTTTCTTTTTTCTTTTTTGATTCCTCAAGAAGGGAGTTTTTCTCTTTGTGTTCATGGCTGTGTTAGAAATACTGATGCTTTACTGTGAACGTATTGTGTAATGTCATCTTCTAGGATCCTAGAAAAGCTGTTTTCACTGTCACTTGTTGCGCAAATCATTCAAATGTACACTGTAGAATCACACACAAACAACAATGCTGCCTCTCATCACAGACTGAAACGTCTTCAAAACAAAACTGCATCTGGCCACAAAATTTAAAGCTTCAGGGTGAATTATGGTGTTTGGTTTAATGACAAAGCACAAAGCTGTAGTAGGCACCTCAGGAAAACTGGTCTAATTTCTATAGTCTATTTTATAGCCAATCTGTATTTCTGAATGCCTAAACACCTGCTTACTAAAGGCTCCTTATGTAGAAATTGCTTGCTTGTCATTCTAACAAAGTTGACATGAATGGCACTTATTGTGCAAATAGTTACGATGATTTAAAAACAGGGACTTGGGCCCTACCAATTTCTTGCCGCAGGGTTTTGATCTGGAGTTATCAAACATACTTTTAAAAAACCAACCTCTCTGGAGTGAATAGCATTCTTTTATGAATGAGGAGATGCATTGAGAGAACGGAGGTAGGAAAAGATCACAAACTGAGAGGAAATCAAGATCAGAAACACAATGTCTTCCTGTCCTCTCTTCATACTAGTAGATCTTGTGTGGAATTTGCATGGATTACTCTGTTTAAAGGTTATCTATTAAAGCAATGAAAAAAAAATGCTCTGAAATACCTCTACTATTTGAAAACAGGACCATGCTATTTAATCTGAAGTAGAAAACTCTTGCTAGCTACTCTACCTCTGGTTTCAGATAACCTAGTCATTCCAAGTATGAGGCTCTTGCCTCAGAGGCAGAAATCATACACTGTCCTGTGCCTCACCAGGCAGATTCCTGGAGGCTGGTTTTTCCTGCCAGATAACAAACAGGATAAATAATCCAGGGCCATTGTTGTTGCAGATCTCACAGAACTGTAGTACTGTAGATCATGATTAATGTGTTTACATGGAGCTGCCAAATTTTTAACAGAAAGATGTGCTACCAGATCCCTAGCCAGTATAAACTGGTTCACTTTTGTAACCCTGTGAAAACTGACTGATTTATACCAGCTTAAAACTTAGCTTTTCTCCCTTATGGAAATATGATATTAGCAATCATAAAAGCATTATTTACCCGTGCTTGTCTGGCTTCTGTGCTTTGCCTTTTATTTTGAATAGTCTGGTGCATCATAATCAATAACAGTATCTGTAGAATATATCACTGTGAAGAATATATCACTCTATCACTGTGTAGAATGTATCACTCCCATACAGCTAAAATGCATCCGACAGTGATGTTGGGTCATTGTGTCACTGCTGTGGAAGGACAGAGAGAGGAAGAAGCAGTGGATGGTCTCAGCAGTGATGTGAGGAATCAAGAAGGTATTGAACAAGAAACCCTTCAAGTTGAAGATAAACACTTGCACCATCAAAACACTCAAAACAAAAGCTCGGGAAGGTACAGAAGAGCCTTTCAGAGTGCAACAGATTGAATACTGCCATGAAGAAATGCAGAGAAGGATAATGATGATAAACATGGGAACTTGGAACTTCTCAGATCACATCACTTTTCTGCTGTTTAAGAACTGAGGAAGGACTGTTTCACAGAGCCCAAGAACAGCATAGAACTGGGTCCTGCTTCCTTATATGGACTCGCTGTATGTCTTCGTGAAAGTCATTCAGAGCGAAGATTTGAAAATGCCAAGGTGAAGATGCATGAAAGAGATCTCAGTGATTTTAAAACACACGCCACCACCTGCCCCCGCCAAACAAAAAACCCAAACCACCCCCCCACCCCCCCAACCAACGAAGTCTAAAAGCTAACACAACTGTGGCTTCATTGTAGTAGCTGATAGTGCGATACTGTGAGGAAAATGTCTAAGCAGCAGCACAGGGGAATGTATGATCCTGTTAACAAGTAAATGTTTTGCAGCTCTTTTAGCTGGGCAATGTGCAGATACATTGGCAGGTAAGAGGAGATCCATGGCCATTGGAAATGGTAGTGAAGTGATTGTGGGTATAGGAAAAGAAGGAACGGTATTTGAGGCACAGGGGAAGTCTTCCTGTGTTGTAACCTGTAACGTGACAGCCTTAGGCCGTTTGTCTGAGCCTACGTGGCACTCCTGGGGCTGGGCGATGTCAAGTCTGATGCTGTGACACAGCAGAAATTTCACTACAGAGCTCTACCTCTACCTACAAAAAACGGTCTTTGTGCTTTTACTGCTGTCTTAGCCTTCGGTGCTATCTGCCCTAGAAGTAGTTACTGCGGGTTTGGAATTTGCTAATACTTGTCAAAATATTACTATATTGATTTGGAGGGTTGTTTGGTTTTTTTGTTGATTGCTTTGGGTGTTTTTTTCCTACTTGAAATACTTGAGTACTTAGGTGCTTGATTTCATGAGTGTTTTGCTCACAATTTTTTTTTTTTCAACAATCAATTATTTTGCATGTAATTTTGGAAGCATCTTTTAAAACTGAAACCTGAGCATTCCATGATCAACAGACTTGGATATGTATCACGAGGTGCAGATATTCCACGAATTTCCTCAGCAAGACCAATGAATATGTGTGTGTACCTTTGCAGTTTTCAGTGCAATGATTTCTACTCTGTATTTGTTAGTTCTGGATATAGATTATCCTTAGAATTGTCTTTTATTGGAAAAGCATTGTTTTAATAATCTCCATGGGAAAATGAAATCTCTTTGTGCAACTGGCCAGACTGCCTTTTGCTGGAATTGTGTCTGTGATAGAGCTGTGGGTCTACTGAGAAAAACAGGTTTCTGTCTTCCCTTACCCCCACCCCAGTGCTGGTTTCTAGATTCGTGGCATGGAGACTTTTTGTTTAAGGGGAATTTTTGTGGTTTGCAGAACTATCATTCCAATTTGACACTTTCTGTGATAATTTCATAGGGTGGCTTCCTGGTTGTTCCTGATACAGGAAAAGAGACTCTACTTAGGGCAGAAATGACATGGATTTTATTGATACTTTCTCAACCCCCCTCACCAAGTTTCACAAAACACTGTGAACTTTTTAGTCTCCGTGGTACTAATCAGAGATCAATTTTCCAATTTCCTTTGTTATTTCCAAGTTAATTAGGAACACTTTGTTCATGGACACCTTCTAGAACTGAGGTATGCTGTTAATTTTTTAATTGATAAGTGATACCCCAAAGACATTTGGTTTAGAGCTTCTCTGTAGAGTTTAAAAGTGTACCCAGTTCTAAACTTGTTTTCAGAGCCTGCAGAGCTCTGTATTGAGTGCACAGAAGTTTCCTGGCACATGCTTGTAAATGAAGAGCTTGCCTTGGACCTGGTTCCCTGTTCAGGTGTCACTAAAGGCCCTGGAAATCTTTCTACCGCCTTCAGCAAATCTGAGGTGAGACAAAATTATTTTATCTGTTGCTTACCTTGGATACACTACTTGTAGAATAAAATGCGTGACCATGTATGAAACAGGGAAACTGGCTGAGTTCTGTCTTCTTTTCTCCATGACTGAAATTGGTTGTCAGAATAAATTGGCAGAGATCAAATTTTAATCTCAATTAAGGATTCAATATGCTAGTCTGTTAGTTAAGAAGCATAAGTATCTCAACATGGTGGTAGAAGATAATTTAGGGGGAGGAGAGGGATTAATCTGTCATTAAAGAGACATTTCTGGTAGGAGCAGTGTTGAAAAGAAGCTGAAAAGAAAATGGAGAAAGCATGAACAATTTTAGTGTATGCAAGAGATATACAAAAGAGGTAATGGGATGTGAAGTGCTAGCAGCATTTGAAGAACTAGCTTTTTTCATGTGTGTTTTTTCTTTAAATCTTTAATGCTTTATCTTTAAGAAATGAAGAATGCATTTCTGTTTCTAATGCCAATGTTGCACATTTTTATTCACATCTGTGTAAACACTTGGATAATTAGCATCTTTGTGACCTGCTCACTTTCAGTATTGGCATCCAGAGCAGTTTTTAGGATCTTGTATAAAGGAGAATTGCCCTAGACTGGCAGCTAAACAGATTTGCTGAGGCACTTGGGGGTGGGGACAAATACAAAACACTTTGCAAACAACAGCGTTTAAAAAAGGAGGCGGCAGACATGGCAGGCAATGACTCGTCAATGACAACTTTGTGGCTGAAAGTCAGCCAAAAGGAGATTTGTATGATCCTCAGTCTTTATTGGATTATTTGTCTGTTCTTAGATGAGGAGGGGAAAAATCAAAGTAAATGTCCAGAAGTTCATTCCATTAAAGCTGTAGAAGTCAACAACGAGCCATCATGATTCTCAATCATACATTTTGTCATATTGTCTGTTTCTGTGTGACTGTGCTCTTTCCTGCTTCCCAGTGCCTTTCTGCATCCTCTGAGTTGTCTTCTTAAGAAGGAAAAAGAACCCCATTGAGGATTATTCTCTATTTCTTTTTTAATCTGAATTCTTTTTTATTTTTCCCTGTTCTGTCCTTCCTAAGAATCATCTCTGCCTGGCAGTGACATGAAACAGTACTCACCTCCCATCTTTCACTGCCCCTGAGGAGAGTTAGGTCAGTTACTCCTAATGTGACAAACAAGTTGATGTGACTGGCAGGATCAAGCCTCTGTAGAACATCTTCACAAGGGCGTCGCAGTGCTGTGCTTTGCTCAGTTTTGGCCTTTTAAAAGAGGATAGGAACACTTTTGCTTTGTGGACACGATGGAAAGATTTTATTGTTCCTACTGTTTTGGTTTGGTTTTTTTTCCCCTGCTGATGGAGTAAATGTCAATATGTACATTGGAGAGGTGTAGTGCGTAAAAAAACAGGCTGAGGATTTGATGAGGCCCAAATTTCACAAAAGCCATTCTGAAGAATTTCCACACAGAAGGCAAATGGACCTTTCTTGGGCTTGTCTCCCGGCCAGAAGCAAGGCAGTCAGCACAGACTGCAACCTCAGACTGAGTCCAGCCATTCTTCTGTTCATACTGGCCCCACTGAAACATGAAGAGGCTCTATACCAGTGTTTCACATTTTAAATTTTTACATAGACTTTTAAGATGATGACTTCAAGAACCCACATTGTGTGTTTTTGTAGAACATAGCAGAACAAATGTGATATGATCTTATTAATTTACTGCAACTACATAATTTGCAAGTCCAGAAAAAAAAGATGTGTAGATGTGTAAGCTTTTTGAAGCAGTAAGGTGTTTGAATGTAACAAAGAGTTTATGTTTGAAAATGGAAATGTCTTTAAAGGAATTTATTTCTTTGCCTGCATATCCCACTCTTTGCAGTCTCAAATGAAAGCTGTGTTCACTTGTTATCAGAAATGGACATTTGGTTGAGATTTGCAAACTGGTGCTTAAGTAAGATTAAAACAGATTCCTTCTGTCTCCCTCCTTGTTAAGCTCTGCCACATTAATGATTTATGTATTGATAGTGTTGTCATTTTCACAGGCTGATTTTGGTTGGGTTGTTTTTTTTTTTGCATTGTAACAGTTGTTTCTTTTCAGATTTATGATGTTCTCTGTGGAATAATAGCTGTCTTGCTGGCCCATATCCAGCATGTGAAAGTCCTATATTGTAGTCGAAATTTAATATCAATTGTCAGATGAATCATAGAGTCATGGGATTGGAAGGGACTTCAGAAGACTATCTAGCCTTTCCCATATCCAAGGCTAAATCAACTGTGCATGTCATTCCTGACAGACATTTGTATGACTTCCAGCACTCAAGGCTCCACAGGCTCCTTGAGCAATTTCTTCCAGGACTGCTTCAGTTCTTATTTGCTAAACATCTTCCGTAACATCTAAATTGTCCCTGGTACAATTAAAAGCTTATGATTTCCCATATACATTGAGAATAAATTTGTCTTAATTTTCTTTGCAGGAAGCTGTTAAATGTTTGAATATAATTACCACCTGAACTTCTTTACCTAGTGGGGCACACATGGGTAATTATTCCATTTAAGAATTTATAATAACACTCTGACTTTTTGCTAGTTTCCCAGGTCTCCAGCTGGTTCAAGCTTGGAATGCAGAATGCAGCACTGGGTGTGGAGCCTTACTAGCTGTGAGCAGACAGTTGGCTTCAGTGTTAGGAATTGGTGCTGTTTGGTCACATCATTGCTAAATAGAAGTCTCCAGCTCAAAGAATACATGTAAAGGTTCAGATTTCACCATCTGAAACCTGCTTTAACTTCTTTATGACCTCTGATACAGCTCTCCTGGATGGCACTCTTAGAGCTTTCATTTCTTTCTTTCCATGAATAGACACAGGAAGAAGGCCACAGGGAGCTGTCCTGTGTCAGGTAATGTGGGGTTGAGGGTGTTCTGGACCAGCTTATTTTCTCTAGTAGACATTGCTTTATCTGTAGTCTTGAGAGTCATTACCTTGCTAGAAAAGTTTCTTCTGCAATCTAATTGTGGATATTCTTCTCAGAGCTCTTACTATCTGACTGTCTGGAGCATCTTGGAGCACTAAGTTTTGCGTGCTATCTAGAGCTCTTATGAAATAAAACCAGCTCCTTGTTGATTAAAAAAAAAAAAGAAATTGGCACTGTGTAGCCCCATCTCGCATCTCGGTTATAACTTTTTCACTAAGGTGGTGTTTCTGTTTTTATGGTGCCAAATACATTGTTAAGGATTGATGTATAACCAATGATTGCTGGAGTACGCTGGCTTGCACACATGAACAAAACTGCTGTTTCCAGAGAAAATAAACTTGCAGGAGAACTTATGGGCTAGGTTTTCTGCTGACAGTTAATGGGACTTCCTAGAATGGAAGGCAGCACAGAATTTGGCCTTGTGCAGAGTATCTCAGCATGATGAACCAGTGGCTCTTTCAAACAAAGAACCTAATTCCTTTCATATTAAGTACTTGCAGTTTAATTTGAAACTTAGACTGGGCCATGGATAAACATCACTATCTCTGGCTGAAGTTAATAGGTTTCTTTCCAGTTACCCCAGGGTTCATGCACCTCAGCCAATAGAGTGCATGTGTTCATTTTCCCAAATGGTACAGAACTTGGCAAACTTGGGTCTCTCTTTGTTTTTCAGTTTTGGCTATATTTGAATCTATAGCACAAAGCAAAATTTAGAGACTAAAAATTCTGTGTTTTATGAACCACAAATCTTCCATGGCTGAACTTGCATGCTATTTTATGGCCCTGCTGGCTTGGAAATGGGCAATAGCAATTGGCCACCTGGAGCATCAGCATCAAGGAAAGTTAATGGTGTGGTTGCTCTTTGAAATGTGGAATGTAAAACCAAACCAAAACCCACCAAAAAACCCTACAGACAACTTGGGTGTGAACTGCTGATTTAGTGTAAAGTCCTACCACTGATAACACATTGTGAAAATATGACTTTTTCTGTAAAAGTCTTTATATAAATCAAATGGTAGGCAGACCTTTCAAAACTTGCCCCATGCTAACTTTCTTCAGCATTAAACTTGCTAGCTCTGCTAGAAGCCTTGCTGAAATCTGCACTGAGATAAAAAGAATTGCCTTAGAAAATAAATAGGAAATACAATTTTTCTTTGTTTTTAAGGGTTTCATTTTTTGAAGTCTTTAGAACTTTAACATCTTGATTTTACTTTTTTTTTTTAAATTGCCTTCCACCCCTATAGTCTTATTCTAACTTATTGAAGCACTGAATCGTTCTTCTTCCTCAATACTGAGAGAGTTAATACATACAAGTGATTTTTAAGGAGCTTGTTTAAGTGCTAAGTACTGCTGTTAGCAAAGCAGTATTTTTGCACTTGTGTATGTTGAGTATTAAGATCTGAAGCCAGAGCTAGAAGCCAGAGCTAGAGCTGCACATTTGTGCTTGTGTACTTGAAACTTTGTGCTACTATGAGCTTACTGATATGGTGAAGCAACAGATGTGCTTCACTTCCACTTGATCACCACTGGCACTGAAAGTTCTTCTAGAATTGCAAGTTACTTTTCAAAAAGGTTTCAAGAGTCTCTATTCCAAATGATTCACCCAAGTTGTCTTAAATCCATGGTTAGCTGGGATTCCCAGATGATCCTTTGGTATTCTGTGGTGTTCAGTCACTCATGGTGCATGGATGTGAATTGCAGAGAAGAAGGAGGTTGGAAATTCTCTTCTGCTGTGAAAAGATGACCTGAAACAAATGTCTTCCTACAGGCTTCTCTGCTGATTACATCAGTGCATGTCTTGAAAGGCAACACAGCACTGAGAAAGTTGTTTTCATTCCTACAAAAATAGGTTAGTAGTCCAGGTCCTGCTGTTCAGTGATCAAGGTCGTATTCACACCTAGAAGTCTCCCTGAATTTTGGATGATCCTTGACATATGCATGTTTCTATCTACCAGTTATTCTCTGAAGTTGTAAAGGGTAAGATGCAAGGTGCAAATTAAGTACAAAGCTTATATGGCAAGATGAGAATTCATGCAATCTTTCTTCAGGTGTTATAAGTGAATGCTCTGCAGATCCTGAAAATCCTTCTTTAAGGACTATAAAAGGTATTATTAGAAATTTATTCCTGTATGAGGCCAACTGTCAGTGATGAAATTCATATTGAGATTTTTAGTCGAAACCTTCCCAAGTCTAAGGTGTTTGGCTTTCGGTATACATTGAGTACAAGAAATGATCCTTTGAAGGAAAACTAGTACAATTTTACTGCCAGTGACCTGCTGCTTAAACACCTGTGGGTCTTGTTTTTTGGTTTTTTTTTTCCTTTCCCCCCCCACCCCCTGTCCCCCTTAAATATTGCTTATAAACTAGAATTGTAGCAGGTTTTTGAAGTCAGATTGAATTACTCTTCTCAACATTCTTCTGTAGGAAGCCACTTCGGAAGCAGCAAGAACAAGCCCAACTTGCATCCCTTTGGCCATCTGTGTTTTCCTCTGGCTTCAATTAACTGCTATAAAATAATTCTTCGGTATGGATGCTATACTGAACCTGCCCAATGCATATCACATGTAGTTACTCATATTTCTTCTAAGATAACAGCTGCAAAGAAGCTATGTTTCTTGTGGTCTATCCTAATTTACCACTGCTTAACCTGATGTTTCAAATTAGACATGCAAGGTTTAGGGTCTTAAAATGTCATTGCGTTAAGACATGTTCATGACATGATGTGCTTTGTAATGGGCTTTTGTAATGGACATGTGTTTTCTTAGAGTTTAATGCTCAGTGGTCATAGAATAATTGAATAATGTAACATGTCTATTTATAATCAAGATGAGTCTATGTTATCAAAGGTATACATCCATTTCTCTTTTATATGCTTCTCCACATCCTTCCTTCTACCTGAAAGGGCTCATGTTAGATCATTCTGTTGCAGCACTGTGACTACTGACAATAGGTGAAGTTAGTTTTCTATACAAATCCAGAGGGTCTAGTATCTTTAGTACCCTAACAGCACTATCAAATGGAGGAAAATTAGAGGATGTTAACAACAGTCTGTATCTGCAAGAAAGTTGCATCCTTGCTCATGATTTCTTTGTTAGGCAGCACAGAGGGCTAGGGAGGACATGATTTACTTTTTTCTTGATAAGAACATGTGTTTGTCATTCCTTTAATTTGTTTATTTTTCTCATATGATTTATATAATTAAAGGTTTTTGACTGCCGTCTTCCTTGTGTGCCAGTAAACCTACCTTTAAATAAACTTAGCATCATCTTGATTTATTCATTTTTTATAAGATCAGAATAAAATTCCTCACTCAGTGATGTGATTGTGCCATAGTAATTATCTAAGGTTAAAGCCCATGCTGCATTTATTATGCAAATATAATAAACCCACTGAATTTATATAGACAGATTCTCTTCCTACCTCTCCAATATGCTAAAAGTACTTGTTTCACTCAAGCCGTTTGATGACATCTTCTTGTCTCTTTAAAAGACTTGTCAGCTGAATATTAACTGAAAAGAAACTCCTCAGTCACACTAGGTTCACTGCTTTTACTTACAAATACTTCTAAAGTAGCCACTGTTGTAATTTGCATATTTAAGAAATGATAATGAACGAGACCATCACAGAAGGCCTGAAAAAGTATGTAGAAAGAGATTTGTTTGGGGTTTGTTTTTTTTTTTTTTGCAAGGATACCCAAGGCATACAGTAGACTCAACGAAATCTGGCAGAAAACACTACTGTTCTTTTATTGGGAAAAATTTCTTTACGGGAAAAGTGGTGAAATATCGGAACAGGCTGCCCAGGGAAGTGATGGAGTTGCCATCCCTGGAGGTGTTAAAAAAATGTGTAGATGTGTCATTTCAGGACATGGTTTATTGGTCATGGTAGTGTTGGGTTGATGCTTGGACTTGATGACCTTAGAGGTCTTTTCCAACCTTAATGATTCTATGATTCTATCTCAGTGTAGCCCAGACTCTTAGAAGACATTGCACAGTGCTACATGAGAAAATGTCCTATCTTTATTTCAAAAGGCTCCTACTATATACTTTGTAGCCAAAACTCTGTATCCTAGTCTCACGTGTACATGTCCTGTGGAGCTTGACAGTATTTCAGTCTTTAAAGCAACCTGGAGAACATTATCATAAAAGAAAAAACCATAGGGGCTGCAAAAGTACTCTGCTAAAATGAGCACTTCCAACAGTTTGAACCTGTTTGTTCCTCTTTCTGTGTACAAGCAAGGTTCCTACTAATCCAAAGCCTTGTAGCTGACTTACTGAGTGTGAAATCCAGGGCACTAAAATAATGGAATTTTGAGAACTTTCTTGCTTCTGGAAAAATCTTTGACACGATGGTCCCAAATGAAATTGTAATTTAGTTTGGATTTTTTGCTGTCACTTTAGTAAGCCTGAGCTTTAACACAAGTTGCAAGTTGATCTTTAATTGCCATTTTTTGTGGAACAGTTATGCAAATGCGTGTTGTGGGAATATGCCCAGGGACTTTACATGTGTGCTCTTGTCAAAACTTAAGCAAAAGTTTGGGGTCGTACAGTTATGCATGAAGATTTGGCATCTGATCCTGTTCCTACTGCCATGTTTAATAGTTACCATCAGATTTTACTGGGGCAAGGGTAGATATTTAGGACTCTAGGATGAAAACACTTTGAAAATTTTTATGATGAAAGGGCTTTTCTACGAACTATATATGTTGAGAATAAGTGGGCTGCTGCTGATCATTTACGTATGAGGCAACAAAGAAACCCCAGTCAAGACAGGACTGATATAAAATCTTACTTGCTCCCGCAGTGTTAGGACACATTCTAAGGCTTTGCTTAACCCCAACTCTTTACAAGACTTACAAATAGCAGAGCACAAGCACAACAAGCTCTGACCATCATGAAAGCTTGATCTGTGCACAGTATCTTATTCTTCCCTTAGAAAGTTAAATGATCTATTTCTCTTGTATTAATAGCATGGCCAATTCAAAATAGCCCTACTTGCAACAGCAAAATCTTGTAGCTCTTTATTTACCAGAGGCCAATACCTGTTACAATTACCTGAAGGAGAAGCTGCCCAGAATAGTGTGGCCACAATTACAGGGGTGCAAGTCCCTTGCTTTCTGTTCCTGCTTCTGACCTCTTTCCATCTGCTAAATATACATGTGACTTTAGTGATCCTTTACAGTTTATTTTTCTGCCTGCATACTGTTTCTTGGATACCAGTAGCCGACAGGAGGCAGTATACTTGCTTGTGTGATCTTGTAAGGTAAGGCTGAAAAGATAGTCGCAAGTCATAGGGCTGCAAAAATTCATTTTTGTAGTTCTGTGGAGAATGTATTCAGTTATAGATTTGTATAGCAGGATGGTAATCATATGTTAGCCCTTGTGCTAAAGCAAGAAGCTGTAGGAAAGGAAATAAGGTGTGTGAAAGCTGTGAAGCAGATTTAGGAATGAAAGAAACTCATCTAAATAGTGATGGTTTTGAAGCATAATGGATAACATACAGTTCCTAGTAAAACTGTTGAATTCAGTGTAAGGGAATAAGTTTTACCTAGTATTTTAAAACATGTGCTTTTTGAAAACAACCCCCAATTGAGTTATAAAGAAAGAGAGTGCTTTAATGAGATCCAGCTTCCTGTAAGTTTGTGTAAATTTTTTGCCTTTTGCTAGTTAAGCAGTTATGTGGTCTTATTACTGTAGCCTGACTCCCACCCTCTAATATAGTTATCCTCACAGCACTTCTTTGTGGTAAGGAAGTCCAGTAATCCTCACTTCACAAATGGGGAGCCCTGGCAAAAGAGAGGCTTAGTGACTCGCCTTAGGTCACACAGGCAACCCATTATGGAGCAGGAATTGAACCAGGACTCCCAAGAGCAGACAAATGCTCCAATCCCTGGGCAGTCTGTCCTTTTGCTCCTATTTCTAAAGAAGTCAAAAGGTTTTATGCAGATTTCAGAGATGGTTCAGAGGTTGTTGAAGGCAGACTGGCTAAAATAACAGGGTAGTTGGACCAAATGAAAACATGCCGCTTAGCTGCAGAATTGTAATTTAGTAAGTCGGAGGTTTTTCAGCTGGCAGCTCTGGTTTCCTCTTACTTGCGAGAGCTTGCTCTCTCATATGCACACACATGTCCTCTCTGCAGCTTGTTTTTCCTTCTGCCTTGGAGGAAGGACTTGGTAAAAGGAAATTAGTATAATTAAATGGTTATGTAGGAAGCTGATGGTAAGTATTTATTATATAAAAGCACTGAAGGAGAAAAAACCATGAGGTGGATTTCTTAGTGCTTGCTTTTTTGCGTTTATTTCTGTGAGCAGAGAATTGAGTGATGGAGATTCGTTCCCACTAGAAAATGCTTGAAACACATTAGTCTGCTTTGGTATTAGAAAGATTAGAGGGCACACTGTGAGAATTTGTAAGGATTTATGTGCTTTTTAGAAAGGATTAAGAATAAAAAAAAAAATCCAGATTAGAAATGCTGTCTAACCACATCACTATCCTACAAGCCAACATTTGCTTGGTGGTTTTCTTTTATGTTTAATACCACAATGTTTGTGTTGCAACTTCAGTTAGAGTTGGTTTTGTTTAAAGACCATAGTCTAGGTGCACACAGCATGTGAAATGAAATGTTATGTGCTCATGTAGTATCCTTGAAGTTCTATTCAGCAGCAAGATTGAAATACTGAAGAAGGTTTTAGAAATCCATATGTTCTAGAAAGTTGCTTGAATAAAAGAAAAAAAAGCAGATATATTCCATAGTTTTTAAGTGCCTACTTTGTTCTTGTCTATCAAATTTTAATCTTGAGCAAGTTTTGTTCTCTGGAAGATTATTTCTTTAAAACATTTGGATGTTAGTAACATCAGACTGCACAACTTGGAATTATTTATTTGTTTGGAATGTTTAAACATCCTTGAAGCTGAAAAAAGATACTTCCTAATTATTTACTAGAAGCATCCTCAAGCATACATAGCTAATTAAAGTCAGACTGCTAAATGTGGATGATTAGAGGCTTATGTTTCTGGAAAACTGCTTGTGCTCATTTGAGCTAATATTCACTTGTAAATTGAATCCTATTTAGGCACTTTATTTAGAAAAACATAAATCTGTGCAAGATGTGCTTATGGAAAAGACTAGCTATTACATTATGTGTTACAATCTTGCTATATTAGGCATCAATTTATTGACAGATTTTGACATTTTACTAACATGCAATGGAAATGTAACCTGACCGGTAGAAATGGCTTAGTAGTTCAGGATTTATTTCCTTTTTTCTGCTTCACCCCCACCCCGCTTCTTTTTTCCCCCCAATTTCATTTTACATAGAGCTTGACTGAAGAGCCAGGGAAATTACTGGAAAGCTGCTGTTGGGCTTTACCTCAATCTTTTCATCAGAGGGTCTTTCCTAGCCACAGGGTGATTTGTTCAGTGCAGTTGGGACACACCTGAGCCCCGTGATGCTTGGAAGATGAGCATGTGTTGAATAAAGTGTATTTTTTAGGCATGTGCTTGTGGTTTTCGTCTAGGTACTTGATGAATTTGGTCCTGTAGCACACCCAGTGTGGAGGTTTCTGTGTGTCATGCCTAACAAGTTTCTTCAAGTCCCGCTGCAGCAGCAGTGCATTGTGCCTAAGGCCAGATGCTTGGAAATTTTGTCCCCACAGAATTGGCCTGTGAGCATCTGCAGTGCGTTTACTTTTTTCTTGAGCCTGTTTCAGCCGTTTCAATGGCGTTGACCAAAATGGAGCTCCATTTGCATGGGCATATATCAAGTTTAAGTTGGGTTCTAGGTGTTTCTTGTTAGTGATGTTTTTGTTTGTTTATTAATTTTTACACTCTTACAATATAATTTTAATTTAAAAAAATAGACGCTATATGCTTTTTAATATTTTTTGTTTTTATACTCTGCAAAGTTGACACAGATGTATATGGAAGGATAGATTTTGTTCCTGGCTTCTAGTGGAATCAAATGCATTACAGTGTCTTCAAACTGGAGAAGATTTTCGTAGCGTCAGTATTTAGCTGGCACGTTGTTACTACTGGTGTTCTGAAAGCTTTATTGCAGGCTTGTACTGGGAGACTGATTTGTTAAGAGTTTCACAGCTAGAGAGATGATGCAGATTTTAGGATTTATAGGCTATGGAAAGGTGTAGCTTAGTAGAGGAGAACAAACATGTAGGAAGAAAAGCTGAAGTTTGAGTAGTTAGCTGAGCATATAAAAAATTAAGATCGTCTGTGGAAAAGAGAAATTCAAGCAGCACTGAGAGAAAGAGAACGGAAAAAAAAAGAAAATTAGAAATAAACCTGAAAATGGGATTTAGGCTAATTCAGAAGAGGTAAGTAGATTCAAAATGATTAATGTCATACACTAAAGGGGGGAAAAGATCGTGGTCAGTTTCTTCCTTATTTGAGTTATATTGTTATTTCATGTGGTTCTTTGATAAGTTAAAGTACAAAGATAATTTGGGGGGTTATTTTCTGTTTGTGTTTTGAAGAGTTGCTTATACTGGAAAGAGAGACTTATGCTGCTCTCTCAAGTGACCGGGTGGCGATACAGAGATTCACTGTAAGATTAACTCATGTAAATGAAGGCAGAATTTCTCAGTGTAAAGCTTTCCATCATGATTAAGGACAACATCTTTATTCCATGTATGTGTTAGTCTCAGCAATTTAATTGTTAAAAACACTAGAAGATTTTCCTGGTTTTTTTACATGTTGATATACAGAAATGCGAACAGAACACCATTCCAAAAAAAAAAAAAAATCAAAGTCCATGTAATCTGGACTCTTATGAATCAGGAAAGAGGTTTCAAGGATTTTTTTGAAATCTATGTGCATAGATAATTTAACTGATATCTTGAAAGGATTTGCTTTCTAAATCATAGTTTCTGACAAGTGTGTACTGTGAAGCCAAAAGCTCTGAGGCTGCCGCACCTGAGAAAAAAACACCCTCTGAAGGTGTCTCTGTCTATTGGCTGTGAGGAACCCAAAACTTCCAGTTCAGATGAAACATCTAACTTTTAGGCTAATAACTTCCACATAGGAAGTTACCTTTTAAGGTAATAACTTTGCTCACAGTTTAAGAGGGCAGCTACTCTCAAGTAGCTCTCTCAAGCAGAGAAGGTATTTCTGCATGTTTATGGAGCATGTCAGCTACACTGCGTGGAAAACTGTGTTCTCAGACTGGTTTTTCAGATGCACATGTGTGACATTGAAGTGTAATTACTACTTGAAAATGAGTTTGGTATCTCCTTGCTCTCCATGTAACTGTAGCCTGTCTAGAAAAAGCATCTTTCATACAGTTAGGAGTAATGCATCCCTAGCTTAATTGATTTTTCTTTTTTTCAGATTGAAGTTTCCCTGTGTACTCAATTATTATTTGTTGTAACTTTCATCAGATACATAGCCTGTTGTGAGTTGTGGATGGTGTGTATGGCAGAGGGTTATGACTGGAAGCCCAGTATTAGTCGTTGATTCAATATGACCTGTTGGTGGGTCAAGAAATTTCTTGGATTTTTTTTTCTTTGTTAAACTTGTCTATTAAATAGACGTTTTACAGTGGAGCATCTAATTTACATAGTTGATTCAAGGACTTAGTACTAGGGTCAACTACTACTTTCTTTTTCAAAAAACCTGAGATTTTACTTTTCAAAAATACAGTAATTTTTACTTTCAGTTGGGAAGTATGAAATGTGTAGCAGAAGAATCACCTCTGAAGCAGAAATCTGTAATGAGATCTCTGAAATGTCATTCTTTATAAAAGTTGGTATCCAATCTATTTTACTAGTCTATGTGCTGTAGAAGGATTTGCAATAGGGTTTTGGAATTTCTGCAAAAGTATTTGTTGTGTACTAGCAGTACTTAGGGGGAGATATCCAGATATTTCTTAAGAGCTTGAAAGCATGGTATGAAAAATCAGATTTTCCACATTCCCTTTTGCAACTCAAATCCAGTGCGAACAGAAGTCTCTTTATTTCATAAGTACTTGTTTAGCGCTGGCTCTGCTTTTCAGACTTAGTGATTTTTGGTGTATCCCAGGCCAGGAAAATCAAAGTCACTTTGTGGAAATATCCTCCTGAAATAAGTTATTAACTTTTAATGCAGTTGTAAAGGATAAATTTTTGGTTAAGGCTCTGGCCTGGCACTTGAGACTTCAAAATAAGTTCAGCTCAAGGCTGTGACCCTGACCACAAGAGTAGGCACACCAGGCAATCTTTCCTCAGTCTCAGTTCTCTACCCAAAAATATATCTTTGACACCTTAGGCTGAAGACTCTTACTATGTATATGAATATAGTGTATAGAATAATCTGCCACTTGTCTGATTCTTAGCTGTTACTGTAATGAAAGTAAATTAATTATCATAGCTTTTATGTTGCCATTTGTATCTCTTTTACAGTCCGCATCATGGGGGATGTGAAACTGGTGACATCCACTCGAGTCTCCAAAACCTCCTTGACACTCAGCCCCCCTGTCCCTGCTGAAGCACCAGCGTTTACTCTTCCTCCTCGGAATATGCGAGTGCAGCTGGGAGCCACTGCAAGATTTGAGGGGAAGGTAAGGAAGAGAGACAGTGGAGAGCTTGTCCATTTGGTTTTGGTGTTTCCTGAAGCTGCCTACTCGGCTGCAAAGATGGTGAAGTTGGCTCTGCAGTATGGGACCTTTACTCAAGAAGGATACACCAGTGTTTTATCTCTCTGAGGAGGCAGGAGCATCGCAGGTCTGTTTCTGAGTGTTGCAAAACCTGAGCATGTGCAAAGTGTAGCTTGAGTTAGTCTCAGCTGAGCATGCTAGGCACTGAGTGGAAAACTGCTTCAGAGCTGTCTCTAATCAGAGAGTGTGTGTCCTCAAACTGTATATCCATCTCGCTGCATCCCAATTCTGTCTGTTTGTGAAGCTTCATGTCCACAAATCTGCTATGGCATGTTCTTCTTAGTAGTCACGCTGGGAATTGTAGAGAGTTGTGACATTTCTGTACATGCGCCACCTGACTTACATATTGTTAGTTTGAAAGCAAAAATAATGTTTTCAGAGGAAAGATTAATTTGTTAAAGGAAACTTGTTAACCCAAAGAGACTAAAAGAGTGGGGTGTGGATGCCAGGTTCTCCCCTTCCCCTGATGCTTGGGACATGAAAATGTGCTTACTGGCATCCATACTTCTTTTGTGCTTCAGTCCTGGTATGGTCTCTTCCTTGTTCTAGCTATCTTCCTTTCTCCTCCCATAACCTCAATCTTTTTTTTTCCTGGAGCTGCCAGTATTCCCTCTCAGCCCTTTCAGCTTCCTTCAGTCTGTGCCATGCTCCGATTGCATGCTGACAGCTACAGCATCAACCTTACTGCATTTTATTCTTTGAAGTGGTGGGACTTGTCTGACAGAGGCAGGAAACTGCAACTTTACTGTAACTAAAGCAAGGACTAGAAGGAATTTGGGAAATTCATAACTTCTGAAACTCTAACGTAAACAGAGGGCTAGTAGAGGGCATCTGTTATTTATCTTATTTGTTTATGCAATCCCAGGAACTGGGATTTTTCAACAGTAACTGGGCAGAAAAGCAACTTATAGACTATATAAATTTTGAAGTGCAAAACCAGAAGTCGGAAGTACGTCTTGGATTTGACTTTTTGAAGAAAAGTTGGCATTTTTCATAGAAGGTAGATAATTTTGATGAGGAGTTTGTACCAGCAGACAGTTCTTTTAGCAAACCTTTAAAAACGCTTATAAAAACCAACTTGCTTTTATTGTGATTTTAAGGCATCCATCAGAAACCCTTTGCACTTACGACATCGGCCAGTCCCAGTGAGCATTCCCTTTCTTACTTCTTTAAACCTTCCCATCTACCCCATTATTTCACCTTGTTTCATTGCAGAGACAGTGGAAAAATTACATGTTGCTACTTAATGCATGTGCTGTACGCACAACGCTATTCTAACTCTGCATGGTTCTTCCAGACAATGCTGCAACTGGCAATAACATTACAGTGAAATCAAGGTTGAAGTATGTGATGTTGCTAAGGCTTGATTTTACATTTTTCATATTTCCTAATTAAAAGCTCAAGTGGGTTATTTCCAACTTTTAGTGCAATCTGCAGATATAGTGACCTAAAAGCTAGAGTGCCATCAGTGCTTTGCATTTTTTTCAGATCCGTTTTTAAGGTGTTAATTTTTCAGGGATACCCAACCCCTTTTTAAATTCACTTTGAAGGATGGAAAGGTAAGGTCAAAGGGGTTGTTTTAGTAGTGTGGAAAAAGCCCTCCAAATTCAATACACATTCAATACACAAATTCAATTCAAATTTAACTGTCAGGCTTAAATTCCTTGAAGGAACAAAGCTTTGAGTGAAGTCCTGAATTGAACCTACTTGATGAAAATCTAAATTCCACTTCTGCCCATTTGGTATATAAGCATGGCTGAAACCTTTAATTTTCCATCCTTAAAATGGGCATGATAATATACTAGTTGCATGCGTGTCACGTAGCTGAAATAAGTCTTTAATGCTCAAAGTCCTTTGTAAGTGCCAGACATTGAGCACAGTTTCACTGAAACACATTTGAGATCTGCAATTACTTTGTGGCAAGTAGCCTGCCTTAACGATATGGCAAACCAAGATGATGCAATTACAGCCGCTGTCTTTGGCACTTCAGTCTCTTACTTTGCCTTGAGCATTGCTTGTTGTTTTTCAGTCCAGCCTGCTGCCCTTTAGGAGCTTTGTTTTACCCCTCTCAGTCAACACGGGTGAGAATAAGCATGTAACACAGCCAAAGAAATAAAACAGCCAATCTTTATCATTGTGAATTAATTCCAAATTTCCTGGAATCCATCCTAGCTGGAGGTCGAGATATGAGTTTGCAATTGTTTTACTTATTTTTTTATTTTGAGGGGGGAGTGGGTGGGGAGAACAAGCTACATTATGATAATTGGACATAGAGAGTCGTGAAGAACTGCATGTTCTCATCTTCTGCAAGAAAAATATGGGGTCTAGTTATAATACACACTACTAAAATAGAGTCTGTGTGATCTGTTGCTTATAAAGTAACGTGGCTGGCAAAACTGCATTTCGTTGTTTTTAACTGATGGGTTCAAATTAATATTTAGTTTGTGCTTTGTCTAGTAACATGGGCAGGGTGAGGGGGAATGCTACAGTACAGTTTGAAAGGGTACTGTTGGTTACCAGCTGCAGCGCCCTGCAGAGCTTGTATCATCAGGTTCCATCTTCAGCTGGTTAGTACAGTGTTAATACTTCTGTTATTTTAATGTTCCAGAGGTTCAGACAGACAGTGGACCTGTTGAGGACAGGTTCAGAAGGACAATCTTAATAAAAGCAATTTATTAAGATTTAGTAATAGAAATAGCTACTGAACCTACTTAGATTTTTCTATCCTGTAAAATATGCTGCAGATGTTATGATGCGTTGTTGCTGGTACTCTGCTTCATCATAGTATAAATATTAAACTAGACACAGGCTAAAGAAAAATAAAAAGTTTTAGAAATGGCTAGACAGGAGATTTTCTTCAAAGAGTTCCTCTGCAGTGGAATTTATCTTATCAGAAAGAACAAATGTTTTGAGAACCCAAGACAGGATATTAATATGATACTGTGATGATCGTGGGCTCATTAGGTGAACAAGGAAGAGAGGGCCCCAGAGCCAAACTTGTTGCCTTTCTTTGCAGCAGCGTGGAAGATAAGTTGTGTGAAACAGCATTTCAAGATCGAGGAGAGTGCAGAAACTGAGAAATAGCCCATAAATGTAGGAAATTGGAAGTAGAAAGGAACTGGAATTGCCATTAATAGATTTTTTTTTTTCCTGTTCCTCCTACTATCACACTGGTTTTAATACTAAAATCATAGCAATTTTATCTATATCTGACTGCAGATTTCAGTTTTCCAATGTGACCTCAATGTAAAAAGTTAGCTCATCATCTCTTAAGTGTATGAGAACAATTTTGGCCTGGAGCACCGACTGAGGGGTGGAACCACTTAGGAAGACAAAAGGCAAGGTTACCTCCCCTAGCTGCTCCCCAAACGTCTGCTGCGTGGATATCTCAGTTGTTCATCAATCAATTGCTGAGGTGATTTTTAGGGAAACCATCCCAGATTATTATGCAATTTTGTTGTGGGTTCCCAGCTTGTTAGGAATTGAACAATGTGCTGTTCTTCAATTGCACGTCATGTGTGAGGTGAACAGCTCAGGGTCGTAATCTCCTGCCTTGTGCTAAGGCGTGGTAGCTTGTCTGTCAGAGCCTTTTAAGATACTCTTGGAAGAGCAGGCTAAAACGTTACCAAGCTTTGTTTTAAGCTGTTTCTTTTTTTGGCGTATCAATCACTGGAATATTTATCAGTTCTTTGCAACTTTAAATTGTGATTGTAAGTCTTTGTCTTTCTAATTCATCTGAACATCACTGTATTTGATAATGCTCAGTGGCAGACTAATGAAGGAGATTCCTTTCTTTGTAGCAAATATCATGAGCGTTTCTGTGGTCAGTGTCACATGAAAGGACAGATAAATCCTTTTCTGCCATAGCACCTGAATAAGCATCAGTAAATTATCAGCCAGGGTGATATTTTGATGCTGATAACATTTGATCAATTCATAATCCAAGTACAGTACCCTATCAAATTCTTTCAGACTCTGGGTGATCCTAAATTCCACTTTCTGAAACTGTGCAGGATACTTTAATTACAACACGGAGCACATTGCTATGCTGACCTACAAGTAAAAGATCATTTAATCTGTTTCAGTCTCTCTTACTCTCTGAAAGTCAGCTGTACTATTCTGTAGCAAAGGTTCAAAACATCACAGTAGACCAATATGGATGGAAATAGTATAATTTTGCATGCGGTTAAATGAAATGAAGTTTTCTTAACATTTCAATGGATTTCACTTGCTTTTCTAACTCTCATGAGGATGGCAAGTATATATTATGAGTGCTGGATAGAAGCCTCTAAAAGGATGTTTCACTGGAATTTCCAAACCTATACAAGTTTCCTTTTCGTGTGATGGACAGAGGGTGGCCACAGATTTCCACAAATGCGCATGGTTTTATACTTACCTGATTTCTTAGTATCCTCTTTGCTGGTCTTGCAGAGACTACAGGCTCAGTGACTCAAACTCCATCTTTTTTGAGAAGACCTCTGCTTTCATATTTAGAAATTTGACTTCTAAATATTGGACAGCTTCATTTATCCAGCTTTAAGTTCCTGCTGTAGCTGTTTAAAGGGGAAGATACATCTCCATTATAGAATCATAGAATCATAGGATGGCCTGGGCTGGAAGGAACCTTAGAGATCATCTAGTCCAACCTCCCTGTCATGGGCAGGGACGTCTCTCAACTAGATCATGATACTCAAGGCTCCATCCAACTTGGCCTTGAACACCTCCAGGTGGGGGCAGCTACAACATCTCTGGGCAATTTATTCCAAAGTCTTGCCGCCCTCGTACTGAAGAATTTCTTCCTAAGGTCTAATCTAAATCTATTCTCCTTCAACTTAAACCCATTTCCCCTTGTCCTATCGCTGGACACTCTTGTAAAAAGTCCCTCCCCAGCCTTCCTGTAGGTTCCCTTCAGGTACTGGAAGGCAGCTATTAGGTTCCCCCAAGGTCTTTTCTTTTCAAGACTGAACAATCCCAGCTCCCGCAGCCTGTCCTCGTAGCAGAGGTGCTCCAGCCCCTGGATCATCCTTGTGGCCTCCTCTGGACACGCTCCAACAGATCCACATCCCTTTTATGGTGGGGGCACTGGACACAGTATTCGAGGTGGGGTCTCACAAGAGCAGAGTAAAGGGAGAGAATCACCTCTCTTGACCTGCTGACCACACTTCTCTTGATCCATCCCAGGATGCGGTTGGCCTTCTCGGCTGCATGAGCGCACTGCCGGCTTACGTTGAGCTTCTCGTCTATCAACACCCCTAAATCCTTCTCTTCTCTTCTCTCTCAACCCACTCTGTGCCCAGTTTGTATTTGTGCCTGGGATTTTATTGAACCTAGCAGTTATTTATCTCTTGCCCTGACTCCACTCCACATCCACCTATAGCCACAGCCCAAGTCTTGCTCTCAGCCTATCCTGCTGTTAGGGCTCAAGTTCAGCTTTTGCTTGGGTTTTTGAGCTTTGTCACGTGTTTTAAGATGGCAAGCTAGTCCTCTCGTTCTCTTTCTGTGTTTGGAAGCACTAAAAAGTTCTTTTATGCTGTCTGGGGAACTCTTAGAAAGCAGATTGACTTCCTGTGCGGAAAAAGATACTGGGACCCTGAAGTCCTGGTGAGGTGTGTGGGTGAACAGAGCAGCAGGATGTGCTGACCCCAGCAAGGCTCTGCACTGGCACTGCCCACACTGAATGTTGGTGCTCCCATCCAGGTTTCCCTAATTCATATTAACTTATGTACAGAAAAATACTTCAAGGCATAGATTTACTTAGGTTTCTGCAGCAAACTGATGGAGAAGCTGAGAACAAAAAATGAGAATCTTTACTGTTCTCTAACCACTGAACCACATTCTCTTGATCTTTCCCTTTCTATTTTAAGCTTCGTGTTTTGAGACCAATAAAATAGTCTGCAGCAGGATTGTTGCTTTTAAAGAAAATTAAGGTGGTTGCCCAAAACAAGCATTTTTAGTTGATAGCTATGTGATTAGCTGCCCACAGATAATTTTGCTGAACTTAAATAGCAAGACTCACTACATCAAAAATACAGCATGAACACTTCTGATCCGTTAATCTTATGTCACTGAGTGTCAAGCAGTAAAAAATGACAAAACCTGTCAATTTCCAACCAAACCTTCTCTGTCCAGACTGTTATTAACCTCTACATTTCATTGCAGCAAGCAGCTGACTCAACCTGCTTTGGCTGCACATGTGTATAACTTTTGAGGGTAGTATTGATGGTCATCAATTTTATGATATACTTGCGCTACAGCTCTGCTTGCGAGAAACTGCCAAATGTCGTGCTGCAGACCACAGGCTGATTGCCTAGGGGTCAGGAAAGAATTTTTCTGCTTGGATAAAGCATTGCACAGTTGGCAAGAGTGCAGTATGGGTTGTTTTTCTGCTTCATGTGAACCATTATATATGGTCCCTTGCCAGAATAAAGATATCAAACTACTAAATCGAGTCTGGTATTCTAATCCCAGGGAGCTAGATTTCATGTATTGACATGTAGTTTGTAGTTGGAATAGATTTTGGGGGACTCAGCGCAGTTTGCTTACCTGTTGAGTAGTTACTATTCTGTTCTTCCCCTTCCACACCCCTCCAGGTAAGGGAGCGGGATGGTAAATTTTAAGGCAAGCCAGGTCAGTGTTAAATTCTGTCCCTTTTTAATGTGCTTTCTGGTTGTCTCTCTATCACCTGCCTGTTGCAACACCTTATCTGTATCTGTTCAAATCAGTTAAGTGCAATGATGTGCCTCAGTTTGCCAACTTCTGAGCCACTTGTGCCGCTGCTGGTTGCACAGGTACTCTCAAAACATTGTGACTGAGAAATCAAACTGAGATGAGGCAATGAGAGGCAAGAGGCAATGGGAAGATTGACCGTGATTCTGCCATCAGTTCTGAGATAGAGGGAAGACCCACTGATGTGGTGTCTAAGAGAGAGAGAGCATGGAGGTATTAAAAAAAGCGTTGAAGGGAAGCGCTCCAACAGCACTTGTAAATCCTTTCAACTACCTGCTAAGGAAAAATCTGGCATCTAACCAATTTGGTTTATGGTGGCTGCTGCACCAGCTTTGTATGGCAAAACTTTTGTTATCGTCCCTTTACTTTGGACTTGAAGCAGCAATTTGTGTTCCTTTTCCAAGCCTCAGTCAGGCGCTCCAGAAGTATGACTTAATTACATTGTATATCTGGATTTGAGATGGCAGGATCTGAAATGAGAGAAGCCCATATAATGACAGAGGATGACGACGTGGCACAAAATCCTTTGCTGTTGGCATGAGATATTTGCTGTTACAAAATGTACTGGGCAACTAATTGCATGAAGCTGATGGGTTTTGGATCTGTGCTTTCTGGAGCATTGCCTGTTCTGAGCCACATGGGGAAGAAACTCAGGAAAGATCCATGTTTTCGTGGGAGACAGTTGTCTGATGAAAAAGGGCTGTGGGTGGACTTGGGCTGATCTGTAAAACTACCAGACACTGTGATACTCCCAGAAACCTGATATGAAACACTGAGGCATGTTTTGGGGAAAAAAAGAATTGAAAAAAGTTACTGATTTGACTGGGCATTTTATTTGATCTTTCTTTCCACATACCATTGAGCATTCTTGGGGAAAAATGTGGCATGGTCAGAAGTTACTGAAACATTTTGTATAAAACATATAAGACACTGGGGTATAGGCAGCTTATGAAAAAAAAGGCAAATAAGCAGAAGTCAGGTGGATGTGAACAGCTTTTTGCCCGTGTTTGTTTCTCTTTGGATCTTCGACTGCTATTTCTCCATTGGTGTAATTGACTTCCTGCTATATTCACTTATGGCAGTGATTTTTATCTTTATTTTTGACACGCTTGTATGTTCTCATGAATAATGCATGCATTATTTTATTTGGCTTTATTTTATTGTAGAACTCTGTAGTGGCATACAGAAACAGTGGCTCAGAAGAGTTTCACCTTTAGACAAGGGCAGAGTGGGAGTGGATGCTCTGCTGGGAAGTGGTTAAGGTGGGATTCAGTCAAAATTGCTTCCACATACAGTGTCATCTACATCCAGATTTATTCAAAGACACTTCCCTTCATCAACCGCAACAAGCACCCATGTGTTGACAGCCATTTTCCCTGCCTAACGTATGACAAGGCCTTTAGAAAAAACCTGCAGAAGTACAAGTTGTTGCCCAAGAAACTTTTGGGTTTTAGACAGAAGTAGTGGTCTGTGAGCTCCAGTTCTGTCTTTTTAACTCATAAACTCACTTAATTCCTGTCTCCTTGTCACCTGTGGCTGTCATATTTCTCTGTGGAAAGTCTTTAGTATCAGTATTTAAGCATTCCTTTTGTAGCCTTGTGTGCAGTGAGATAATTTTGAGATGATTCTCAGAAGTGTTGGACTTTGTACACCGTCCCATGCAGCTGATCAGTGCACATGCTGAGGCAACAGCCAAGATTTCTGAATGTTTGGCAGTAAAGTTTGGTGAGACCTTTTGCAGAGCTGCTCCGATCTGCCAGACGTTCAGAAATCCTAGACAATGCTGAATATCCTCAAATTCCACCCAGACAAAATTTCTAAAGAGGAAAGAGGCCATGACTGGGGAAGACTGGAAGGTATCCCTATTCCCAGTTGCCATTTCTCAGGGTTGTTTACTTTTGCTACTATCACATTTATTATTCTGCTTGCTTTTTATCTCCTTTCCCACCTTAATTGCTTATCTATAACCCTTTGGGGACTGGAGTTCCCTGCTCCTTTGTGCAAGGGCAGAAAGACTGACTCCCTGTTCTTGGCTGTTTTGATATAGCGACTATATACCTAAAAGAACATCAAAACCAATTATTTAAAAATAATTATGGTGGTAATAATAACAGAAGTTTTTCTACACTTCCAGAACACTTCAATTAATACTTGGATCTCATTATTTTATGTAGTATCAAGCTAAATCAGCATTGTTTTAGCTGAAGCCAGACCATGCATTTTTGCTGCTTTTGGTCATCACTTTTTCCTTTTCTTGACATTTTCTTTAACATGTTTCCATTTATTTTGGTGCTTAAGCCCATTGCATCTACTTGCTCCTAGTTTGAGTTGGGGGAACCAACAACCTGTTGCCTCTGAAAGGTTTATTGTGGATACCTGTTTTGTGATCACCCACTTCTGTGATGTATAGTCCTAAAGCATGGTCTTGTCAGCTAAAGAGGGCACGTGTGTGTGTTTAAGCATTTATCCATGGAGATATCCCCAGGGATGATTTTTGAAGAAAATTGACTTCATTGGTAGGGATTTCTGAACTGACTATTTTCTATAGTCCTTAAATAGAAGTCACAGGAAAAAAAAAATATGTTGACAAATTCACAGAGGAAAAGGAAATAGAAAATACTCAAATTGTGGTGTAAAGGAGGTTCAGTCTTCTACAAAAGAAATAATGGGATAAATTCCAAGACTAATTGTCAGGTCCACCATTTAGGGATGATAAGATAAAAATGTCTGAAAAGGCAATAGGAGAAAATCTAGCTGTTTCCTAAGAGAAGAACAGCTAATCAGCATATCCTAAATGGCTGAACAAGGTTATGTTCAGAGATCGAGTCTGTGTAAGTCAGGGTAGAAGTGGTCACTATAATCCTGATTTTTCTTGTCCCATGATGGTTAATCATGAATGTCTCAAGTTTCAACAAAGTCTTATTAGATTCTTCAGTTCTGCTTTGAATTTGAAAAATATCATCATCTTTTCCAGGCTAGTCTCCCTTGCTCCTCTGGGATAGTGCATGTCTTTGTTGTGGTCAATTCCACTGGCAATAAAACTCATCATGTAGCATTGTGCTTTCTTATTTAAATAAATGTTCTTAGTAGTACATGGAACATGACTGCAACTTATCATTATGATGTTTTAAATTTACTTTTTTGGGGAATTCTTCATTTGACTCCTTTCACAGTTATAATAGACTTAAATGTTAAAGAAGATCTAGTAATTGGAACAGCGTGAGCTGTTTGCTTTCTTTTTGTTGTGTGGCAATAGCCTGTAGGGGCATGAGAAGGGATGAAATGGGGAACAGTTTTTTGCTTGCTTAGTTGGTTTATTTGTTTTCCTTTCAGAAATATACTCCTACCTGGAAAAATTTTAAATTTCCTTTTTCAAGCTGACCCAAGAGGTAGGATGGAATACTTGATATCAGACATGGATTTGGCTAACTAGTATATACCTGCCTTCTCCCATCATAAGCAAGACTTTATGCTTTACTTTACTCCAGCACCTCACCTTCATCTGACTGGTGAAACCACAAAGGTCAGGGAGGGTTTCAGTGCTGTATTTAACTGAGAAATAGTGAAGTATGCATTCGACTGTCTATAAATGTGTCCCTGAGAGTCTGACCTAATGTCCCTGAGAGTCTGACCTAAATTAAACCAAATGACACCAAATCGCACTTCTTGGTATAATTGTGCTTTTCCTCTGTAGGAAAAGAAAGCAGTCATTAATAGACAGCAAGCATGATGCATTCAGTATCTTTGCAGAAGGCCACATGTGGAGAAGGTTTATAATCAAAACACATCATTACTCATTGTGGTTTTGCTTAGTCCACACACACTCTAGCACCTAAACTCAAAAAAAATTTGTGCTTGTGTCATGTTTCTTGGCTCTGTTCACTCATGGATACAGTATGGAGTTTGGAAACCTACTGGGCAAAACCAGACTCTTTTTTTCTTTTTTTTTTACATGTAACATCTGGACTCCCTAGCATGTAAGTACATGCTGAACAGAAAGTAACTGCTGTGAGTTGTGTACAATTCAACCCATTCATGAAGGAGAGGAATCAAGTCTGCGGAGAGCAGCAAGGGTTGGCTTCTCCCCAACGAAAGTGAGCCAGGAGCTGAGGGTAAGCCATGCAGGGGCTGTGCCATCACCAAGGGGCCACAGTCCCACAGGCTAACAGTGTCTGCTGATAGTCCCAGACATGGCAAGCGATGAACCGGGTTCAGGATCTAACCAGAGAGCACAGTAGAGAGCCAAAGTAGGCAAGGCCAGATTGTCCTTCCATGGATGCCTATTTCGGTTTTTAATATCCACTCTGTAAGACAATATCACTTTGTTACTGGAGGTTTCTCAATCTCTAGCAGGTGCCTGAAACAGCACATATTTCCCTTCCTAAGCTGCCATAGAGTTTATCATTTGGTACCTGAGAATAAAACTGCCTTCATCATGATTTTTAAGCCAAAAGTCATCCCAGCTCACAGTTCAGCATCACATGTGAATACACGTAGCTCTGTTTTCTTTTATGTGGAGGAAACCTTTGGAAGGGGAGAGAAGTTGGTCTGCTGGGGAAGTGCTTGATGAGGGAGATGCTGCCACTCCTATTGCTGTCAGAGGTTATGTGTCAAAGCTCTCTATACTAGCAGGAGCCAGAAAATCAAGATATTCCACTGGTCACCCCTGTAATGACTAGTCCAGTGTAAGGGCCTTTTCCTGCTTAAATATATTGAACTCATTCTTCTAGGAAACCTGTCAGCCAGGTTATTGGTTGGAAATTAAATCATGTTTGTTGACTCACAAGTTAGTAACGTGGCCTGTGGACTAGCCTTTCCACATTAAAGATGTTGTAGTGAGATTCTAGAGAAGATCTAAGCTCTTATGCGCTTCTTCTTCAGCAGAGTGTTATGCACATCCACCACTGCATGCTGGAGTGAAAACCTGGAAATGTTCCATTTAAAAAAAAAAAAAATTTTTTCTAGGCTTTCTGATGATGAAGATAGATTTATTCTTTGTAAATCAGTGCATTGCTATAAACCTGTAGCCAGACAGAACAAAGAAATCCTTGTCTTCTGAAAATACTGTGACTAAAACTGGTACAAATTCCGAGTCAGCTTTGCATATTTTTATTGCTTATATAGAGACCTTTGGAATTCGTGTGCAGAATGAGGTGAAATGGGAAAATAAATTACGTTATCTTTCTTTCTGAATTTTTCTCGATTTTTCTGCACCTTTTCAAAATATAGTAAATGCTACTCTATAGAATATACTATTTATTATAAATACAACAGCTGAGCTTACTAAAATATTCATTAAAAGTCATACTGTATGTCAATGTGTAATCTATGCCAGAACTTTTCATTGAAAAATGACAACAATCTGCACAAGAGCACAGAGAAAATGGAGAAGCAAAGGCTGACAAATTAAGTAATTCTGTTCATGGTTACTTGGCATTTGCTAACAGAATATTGAGCTTATTTCATCCAATTCTTTGCACTTATGACTTACGTTGAATCAGAATGGTGACTTTCCTCTAGCTACCCTGTAGAGAGGTTGCCATTCTTCCATGTGCCCTATAATATACAAGCAAGCCTATAATTTTGATACATGTATTATTTAAATTGTTTTTGCAAAAATTAGAATATTAGTGTAATGCACACTATTTTGTAAAAGCACCTACCCATGCACACAGTAGCATGTGGTGTCTTCTATCTGAAATCTTATTTATATCACATTCCCATACTTGTCAGGCAAGCAATGACTAAAAAAATTCTGTTCTGTGAACACCCTGGAACAAGAGTTCAATATACTTAAGCTTGATTCTTTTGTCTATATAAATTCTGGTATTTCTTTATGAAAGAATAACTTTACAGGGATGCAAATATAAATATTTCAAAACAAAGTTATGTTAAAAGCCAGGGCACTTGAAGAAAAATTATGATAAAACCTTAGAACTACAGATTAAAGAACTATGGTAAATGATACTGATTTTTGCTTATTTCATGGTGGGACTTAAATGGCCTAATTCAACTGGTGTCCTAGCATATGTTTGCTGCTAGTATCTAATGCATGCACACACCAGAAGAGAGTTGGATGCTTCTCTGATGACCTTCCTAGCTAAAACAACAAATGAAATAGTCGTCATTACCTTTCTTAACATTCATATGGAGTACTGAGACACTGTAAGATTTATTGGTTTGTGCAACATTGCACAAAAATACATGTCTGGATTCAGAACTGAACTGCCGTCTTCGAGAAGTTCACTTCCCATCCAGCGCTTGAGATGTGAACTATCCTTACTGGAAAGAAATAAATTCTGATTTTGGAAGCTAAAGATAAGATTTGCAATAGGTGCAAATACTGCTAGTATCTAGGTGACTGCTGTTGGCTTAAGACCATCACTTAATGAAAACATGGTGCCAGAATTAGGTCCTCAGTGCCTTGACTCAAAAGCTGCTTCATTTGCCTGTTGGGATATGCTAATAGACAAAAGCACAGAGAAAGATTTGTCTGCTCATGAGACTATTACATGCTCATAGGCTTAATGGAAAACATGATGTTGGATTTGTTGGGATCTCTCAGTAGGAATGCCAGCAACTACAGTTAAGTGGAGCTCTATTGAAAGCATATGCAGAGTAAGCACTTTTTCCACAACCTAAACAAATGTAGCTACTTTCGAGTGCACATGTGTGTTGCTCTTACCAAGATCATAGCAATTTTAGTTTTGAGAGAAAGCATTAGGAAGAAGAGGCAAGCCCACAAAATTTCTCTTGAACTCAGCATGTCTATAAATATTTATTCTGATCTGTTGAACGAGAAATTTATAGCTACATCAATTTATACTTAGTATTTCAGTTAGTGCTTTGAGAGGTTTTCTCCTTTTAAACAGTTGTTGCACTGCCCTTGATTTTTTTTTTAAACACGGCAGTTTGTATATTGTACTGTATGAGTTAACTTGATTAAGCTGTTTTTAAAAAAGTATATGCGTGAAGCCTGGAAAGCTTATAGATTTTACAGATTATTACAGGATGAAAACATCACTAGCAATTGCTAAAAAGCCATTGATGTTTTGCAATGGACTTATGCATGGATGCCTTAATTATTTAATGCATAGCAGTAAGTAAGTTGTACGTAGCGGAAGGAACCATGCAATAAGAATTGCTAGCTGTTGAAGCGATCCAGTAGATTACAACTTCACAACCCAACGTTGCGTTTTATGTCTCTTTATATTCACATCAGTTCTACTTTTTCATAAAATGTAAAACAAATGACATTTCATGCCTGGTGTGCTTGCCAGCCCTACCAAGTAGCATTAACAACGCAGCAGTACACCTAACTGAGGAGAATTTTTATAACCTGCCCAGAGCACTGCCGTTGCCAGCAGCATTCGTCACTATCAGCAGACGGTCGTTAAATGAACATACAACTGTGCCGTCAGCTCGGCAACACAATCTAGCTTTAGCATTTTCTGTGGCCACTGCCAGACTCCAAAATTGCAGGAAATAAATCTTGTCTGGCTGGAAATTGATAAAGTACGGGCATGTTCATTCAGAGCAAAGAGGGTTTTTTACCACCTTACATTCCAGATGTGGATTGTTGCCCTTAATTATGGATTTTGTAGCTCCAGATGTATTTTCCAGTAGTTCTGTGCTTTGGACACAGAAAGAAAGCACTTTTTTTTTTTTTTTTTAGATTTTCAAAGTAGATTTTGCATGTTGTGTGTGTTCATGTAAATATATAGAGATTCCTTACCTGTTGATAGCATGTATTAATATTGAATTCCTAAGAACAGCATTCCCAAGCTAGGAAAGTATGAAGTTCATTTGGCCAGTGGCATCGCTCCTACAAGAAGACAGGACCACTAGTATTCAGTGACATGTAAAATAAATTCACATTATATTAAGAAAGAAACTTTGCATCAATAAGGAAAAAAAATTAAAATCTTTCAGTCTTCCAGAAATAGCGTGAAGGGGAAAAATTAGGTTTTTTGCAAATGTTATTACAGTGAGTGATGATAATTCTCTTGAGAAAGGAAAGAAATAGAGTGGATTGTCATCTTTTAAAAGTGACTGCCAATTCACACCCCAAGTATTTTTTGTTATGAAGGGATTGTTGCTCGGAAAATAATTGACCTGATGATGTTCCAGTCTTCAAGCTGTGGCTCAGAGAGTTTGGATTCGATGATCAGGGTTCTGTGAGCAGCTAAATGTTTATAGTTTTTCTTCGATGTGGGGGCAAACAGACATTTTGCTAGCGAAATGTTGGTGTTAATTTCATCCTGTACTTGTCAGGGGGCTTCCTAGTGCTTGTGCTTGGTCTAAACAATCTTTATGCACCTTTCTGAATTGTTACTGAATGAAGGATTCACAACTGAAAGCAAAAATCTTTGTCAAGTGTTAAAAGCTAAGCTTTTTGTGATGGGAAGAGGGGAGACAGTTTCTCAACGTTTTGGGGTTTTTTTTTTTATTGTGTTAAACTGTTTTATGTTTCAGCCTCTCTTCTAGTGCTGCCAGACAAAATTTATGAACAAAAATAATGGCAAGCACAGTAAATCAGGCTATCCTTTTGATGTGGAAGTGAATGAACTGCACCTGTTCTGACAGTTCTCACAGCAAACTGCAACTCTGGCCTGATTTTGCAAGATCTTGGTTTCTGTGACAAAGGTTGGTGCTGCTCTAAAACGAACACTGGATCTATCAGGAAACTCCTGGTGTGCTCCTCAACTCATTGCTACTGACTTAAAGCAATTGTTTCATGCAGTGATATTTGATAGGCACCGTGATTCAGAGTTGCCAAGGATGGGGAAAGAGAACACATTTTAGGGGCTTACTGGGCTATGTGGAACAATTAGCAAGAGACTTATTTTCATTCAGCAGCTGCAGTTGTTTTTCTTTGAACTTATTTACATTCTTGCTGCATAATCCTAAATGCTCCATAACCACACACACAAATCAACTCTTTCTTTGCCTTTTTTTGGCATTTTATGCTATTCAAACTATTCAGCACTTAATAAAATTGAATACTTTTTGAAAGACCTTAACATCAGTTGGTCCATGGAAAGAAAGATTCATCTTTGAACTTTGCTTTTTCTTTAAGGAGAGACTCGGAAGCAGAGAAAATTCTCATTAAAATTAATGAGAGTTTCACCTGAGAGTGCTGCAAAGTTTACCCTTCCCGTTTTGCTGAGGGCTCTTGCGCTTGCTTTTGTCTTTGAAATCTTTTCGACTCATTCTGTAGACACTTCTGTAGAGCTGTATGGCAGTACTGAAGTTACTGAGAGTTGACAGAGTCATATCTTACTATGTTGCTTACATACTCCCATGGTGGTGAGTTAAAATTTTAGTATTTGTACCACTATTTTTCATGCTTCTTACTTTGCTGCCAAGACTCTGGACTTTGTCTGGACCCTCTTTACTGTTACTCGATGATGTGTACTTTGATACCTGTGTACAAACACATTAGTATGATGTTCATGGCTTCAGTCCTTGGTCAGGGTAAGAAAAGTATCTGCCCTCCTATCCTACAGCTTTGATTCAGTCTTTGCACTGGTTATTTCAATGGCAAATTTGTTGACAAGGCGGAAATATGGTCAGATTATTTGACCTAACACCACTAAATACACAAGGCTAATTTCCTTTTCATGTGAGTTTGATGAAGTCTCTGAGTGTCTCCATGTCTATGAAGTCAGAGTGATGCTTTTCCACATGACAGCTACCTATTTTAGAACTGAAATTGTCTTCAGTTTGTACGTAGCTCAGTATCCTTCACACTCTTCCTTTGACAAAGTGTCAGAATTTCACCACTTTGCAGAGACCTTTGTATTAGTCATCTCATAAAATGTGCGGCTGCAAGGGAGTAGGAGGGACCCAGGAGAGCATCTGGGTGGCAATGGGGCATAATAGTCTAAGTTTTCTCCTAGGCTTTTTCCAAGGTTTATGGCATATGACTGCTTTTAAGTTGCCAACTTAGACAAACTTTTTTAAAAAGGGAAAAAAATGGGCAATGACTAAATAATAAATATAGATCTAAAGATGGACAGAGATTCAGTCTACTTATAGTCCCACCTTAAGTTCAGAAAACTTGTAGAGAAAAAAATAGTCCAGGTGAGCAGTATGGGTGGTTTACATCCTCGTACGCTTAACAGCTACAGGTCAGCTGGCTACGTGTGGGGAAAATAAAAAGGCAGATGTTGCTGCTGCTAGAATGATTTATTAAAGCTCCATCAAAAAACGCTCTGCCATTCTGAGACTGCAACAGCTGTGTGAAAATGCCCCCATTAGTGTAACAGAGATTTACAACCTCTGGTTCATTTGCTGATTGACATTATAGCTACACAGAAATGTATTTCTCTGTACAGTGTGTTCCCCTTGTGTCCGCTATACTGGAAAGGGTAGAGTCCACCTTGGTAGTGTTCTGTGTTTCATCTGAATTGTGTTTC
Organism: Apaloderma vittatum; assembly: GCF_000703405.1. Classification (NCBI taxonomy): domain Eukaryota; kingdom Metazoa; phylum Chordata; class Aves; order Trogoniformes; family Trogonidae; genus Apaloderma; species Apaloderma vittatum. The sequence goes on from NW_009707562.1 coordinate 79,997, forward strand.
AGGTTATTTTGGGGCCGTCCGAAGACTCCTATAACAATCTTATTTTAAATACAATTAATTCAGACTTATTCTTTAAATGAAATAAAACCTAATTTAGGAAAAACACTTATGCATTTGAGCAATTGCAAAAGATGAAACAAAGGCTTAAACATTTTTTTTAAGAGGTGCATTAGCTGGGGATGATATTTGAACATAAAAATTAAATAAACTCAAAGCAGCTTGACAGCCACTGCTGCTCTGAAATTCCACTTGAGTCCTTCAGAAATAATTTAGAGCAAATGGACTTGTAGATGTTATGTACCTGGGAATGCAATGCTTTATTCAAACAGCTATCCTCTGGTGACTGAGCACAAAGCCAACACTCTGCACACCTCTGGGAGCTCTCCACACTGAATTTTACCAAAAAAAAAGTGATTAAATGTAGAAGATGGAAGAAGAAATGATCTGCAGCTGTTGTCTGCTTTTCAGTTAGCAGACCATGTCTTCCATGGAAAGGTCATAAATTCTTCCCTGCTGGGAGTACCATAAATACTGATTCCTCTAAAGAACTGTGGTAATACGTGTAGTGTTCAGCACCTTTGCAATCTGCAAAAAGAGGTTGAATAGTGGAGATAACAAAATTGCAGATAACGCAGATTTGCTTTGAAGAGTCAAAACTAAACTGGGTGAGGTGCCATTTGCAAAAGGATCGCATTCTATTTACTGCCTGGACTATAAGACATTAAATGCCACTTAATGCTGATGACTACAAAGTAGAAAAATAAGATATACTGAGTTCAATTTTTATTAGCTATTTACTGTTCGAAAGAGAGATCCTGCCCTGAACTGCTCTCTGACTAATGTGCTCAAGGTGGGAAAAATAGCAAATCATGTTAAAAAAAATTTGGAAAGAAAAAAAACACCAATATTATGCTATGTCAGTCTAGAAATCCGTGGGCTCCCCATTTTGGATGCTACAGGCAGTTCTGCTCTGCCCTTATCTCAGGCTAGAAAAGAGACAGAAAATTTGAGAAAGAATATCAGAGGTATTTCATGGCTCTTAGTACAAGCACAGATTTAAAAACAAGGGCTCTTCAGCGTGAACAATACAATCAGACAAGAATTTCAAACAAGTTTATACAATCAGGAATAAAATGGAATTGATTAAAGAGTGTTTATTTGATGTTTTCCAAAATATGAAAATAGGAAGCCACAGTGAAATGTCAAACAAACAAGGTTAAAACAGACAGAGCCTTGCACACAGTCTGGGAGGCCTACCTTAACCCGTCAGTTTTTGTAATATCTTTTGCCTGTGACCATAAGGGCTGTGTGTGTATATGCATTTTAAGATGGAAGTTTTGTCCTTGAATACCTGAATTCCTACTTAGACAGTCTTCTAGAGTTTCTAGTAGCGTGTGTGTAATGTGGTTTATGATCTGAACTGAAAGCACACTTCCTGATAAATGGAGCATTACAGAGTTAATGAAGCAAGATCTAATGAGTTTTCATCAGAGTCAAACAATTTTGTTTAAGAGAAATTTTGTATTTTTGCTACAAGATTCTACATTGGTCCGCACTGGTGTCAGGGATGGAATAAGCACAGAAGCACAGCACGAAGTTTTTTTCACATGATCAAATCATGCTGCACTTTTTAGGACTTTTTTCGCCAAGCTCCTGCAGAAACCCTTGCACGTTGCCACTCAGCAAAGTGAAACTCTGTGAAAGGGTCTCTCCTATGAAAATTTACAAAATACTTCATTTTTTTCCTTTCCCCTAGTTTCTGTCTCATCTGAATTCTGTAATTGTATCCTATGATCTACGGGTTAGTTCCAGGATCCATAACCTGAAGTTCTAGGTTTATGATATTGTGGAGGTTTTAGTGAACTTAAAATCACTGTACTTCTGTTCATTTTTATAATTCATGTCCTTGTAGCTGGGTACAGCAGTCAAAAAGAGCTAGAAGTGCTCAGCACTCGCTATTGTGTTTTGAGTGAAAACTACACGTTACTTAGCGTCTTCTGAAATTGAGGCGCAGGTTTTCCCATGGGACTAGGAAGAGGTAAACTTCATATGGCATACTAACAGTTGCACTAAAATAATAATTTTAAAGGACTAGCATTTAATAAATAGGAAGAAATTGCTAAGTCTCTTTTTATTTTCTGGCGCTCCTTAACTTTGCATTAAATTCTATAAATTGCATCGCCAGGTAATTCTCCCATATCTCCAATGGCGATGAACAGGACAATGACATGAGAGGAAAGGCTAGAGGAGCTGGGTCTCTTTAGCCTGGAGAAGAGGAGACTGAGGCTTGACCTCGCTAATATTTATAAATATGTAAAGGGTGTCAGGAGGACAGAGCCAGGCTCTTCTCAGTGATGTCTAATGAAATCTTGCAGCCTTTCTATGGTAGTGCTGTGGCATGTGATCTTTCACAGAATCACAGAATGTCAGGGG
>NW_009707563.1:0-45243 GCF_000703405.1 Apaloderma vittatum
TGTTGGTGAAGACAAGGTCCAGCATGGCACAGGTCCCTCTGCTTTGAGTTTTGGCAGTTCAGCCATTTAAATTCTTAATTTTATTGTTAATTTGATTCTTCTCTTTTCTCTGTCTCCAATGGATATTTAGGTTTCTGGAACCATTGTGGATAAGAGTGGGCGTACACTCTCAGGCCAGACAGGAGAGGCATTTGTCATTAGTGTTTCCCACAGTAAGCCACTTTGGTAAGGAAATCTGTCTTTCTCTTATTAAGTTGTCTGTAGATTTTTGTTCTCTTTTTAACCATATGCTGTTAGCTAAGTGGAAGCTATACTGACTGTGATCATATCTAATCACATGTATTGCTGATGTGTTCTGCTCTCGTTCCCTCAGCAGAAATTATGTTTCCAAAGAATACTGAATTTTTAAAATATTGCTCTAAATAATCTGTAATTTTGTGTTTGAAACAGCTGCTGAAATCACATTTAGGTCGAAACATTAAAAAAAAAATTCTTAAACTTTAGTTTGCCATCTCCTACTGTCTCGGATTGTACAAGGAGCTAATAAAAAACCTGCTGTGGGCAGGGCTTACACCTCTTTCTTAAAGGAGAGTAGTGTCAGCTCAGAATGTTTCAGGGTGGCTCGAAAGAGCAAATCATAAGATTTCATTCCAGTATTCTGAACTCTTAAAAAACCATATATACTCCCTGAGGTTTTTTTTCAAGGATGTGCATGGCTGTTTTGAGAACTCCTGATGCTTCTATTTATTTGCATTCTTTTCCATTGAGCTTGAGAAATTGAAATAAGTATGAGATTAAGACCTATGGAAATGCATAATATATCAGATATTGGTCATTGTGTGAGGTTCTGCAAGTGAGTTTGAATTGTTCCCTGTTTCTCTATTCTGTGTTTCTATGCCCTGTTCTACCTCCTCCTTGCCTTCTCTTCCCTCTTCACTATTTCTTCTCTCACATTGGTTCACACAAAAACTTACACTGGAAATAGGTGGTTTTTTCCTGGAATATTCTAATCTAAAACATTTAATTCACTGTTAGCAGTGCATGCCGTGCGCATTGTGGTGAGCCATTGTTTGTTTTTACAACAAAATTCCAGCTAAAACGCACAATCTGTCCTCTCAGTGATATGAAAGCAGAAGACTGCATTCACAGCTTTCCTGACTGCCCTTGAGGCTCTACTTTCCCAGACCAGACGGTGCTCCAGAAGTGACATATGGAGACTCTTGGAACAGGGTGGTAGTTGACTCTTCCTCTCAGCATCACAGCCTAGCGATCTGTATTTGGCATGAGTCTGTCTCAGATAATCTTGCTCATAACTCTCTCGTCTCTGAAGAGGAGAGAAGGGCACTGGAGCAGAAATCAAGAATTTATTAAACCATATCTCATAAAAGCTATCTTATGGGTCTGAATGCTTAGGGCCTGCTTCTCATTTGTGCGAAGGCTACTATACAGCACGGTGGCAGAAGGGTTTTAGTTGTGGTAGCAGATTGCATTTAATGTTGTTTCTCTTGCCAAATTGGTACAGAGTGGCTTTAGGCTTGTAAAAAAGCTGATTAATAACAGTCTACTAGGGATTATTTTATATGTGTTTCCTTTTGAGTTTTGTACGTCCTGTTTAGGGTGATGTGTTGTCCTTAAGTCAGTTTGGCTTGGAGCTCCCCCTAGAAAGTGTGTGCTTTGTGCCTGGTTGACACAGGTAGTAGCTGAGAAACTCGCGAACTGTGCTTAGTAAGTGGTTAGAGACATGTGGCAAGCTGCCTGCTATGAAAGGTGCTCAGGTGCAAAGGCTACAGCTCTGTCCAGGAAGGATTTTAGTTGTGGGAGCATGAGTTCCCTTCATGTTTTTGGATCCTGTAATTGTTTCTACTGTGGTAGCATTCAGAAGACGTATGCTGAGTTTAGGGCTCTAATGTGGTGTTTGTTCTGGTCCCAAGGGCGCTCTGCAGCCTCAGCTTTCCCAGGAGCTGATGCGTGAGTGCTGCGCAGAAGTGAGCAAGGGATGGAGGTGATGTTTAGATGAGGGTGTGTGGTGGTTACTACATTAGGGTAGCAGTGATAGCATACCAGCAGTCTGGTTCAAGACTGTTGCCTTATAAAGGTGTGTTTAACAGTTGCTTTTCTCAAATGTTTTCCTTTATGGTGCTGTTGAGTGCTGTGAGGAGTTGATAGTGGCCACAGAAACTACTTTTTGTTTCTGAGTGAAAATGTGTGTGTCTGCTTAGTTTCATTTGGCAGTTTTGAAACAGGTAGTGCTTGGATGGTCTTGTGCTCATAGGTATATTTGTCAGCAACTCCTGTAGTGGGTAATGGTTCAGGCAGTCTGGAGGGTCAGTACCCAGTAAATCAAGTGGGAACATCAAGAAGTGCTTGCTTGCTGAGTGTGCTGTCTGCTTTTACATGATTTCTCTGGTAAGGTGAGGTAAAGGGAGTGACAGGTGAGCTTGTACTCAGAACCAGAGACAGATGGATATTAAAAGTGGAAGGGAGAGATGAAAGTGTCTAATACAGGAGAAAGCTTAAAAAGAGGACATGGGGAGTGTGAGCTGGGAGCTTGTAAATGGAATGGTAACAGTAGGAAATACATTGCATTCATCTACGTTTGATAAGGACAGTCCTGTTAACCCATTTCTTACCTTACTTTGCTTTGAAAATGCTGAGGGATGAGTCCTCACTTGGAAAGAAAATCCAGAACCTCATTGCTCTAACTGTGTATTCCCTGCACCTGTTGTTTGTATCCAAGGGATCTGTATGAAGAATTTAAATATATGTAAACACCAAAGAAAGAAGTGTGAAGAAAAGGATTCTTCTGAAGTTTTTGTGTTTAACTAGAATGACCCATATGAGATACATTAGAAAAAGCACTTTGAAGGTAGAGCTGGCTGTTTGAAAAAAATCATTTATGCTAACCCTTCCCCACACTCCCAAAAAACCCAAAAAACCTACCCCTAAGCTATTGGAAGAAGGGGTTTATGTATTGTTTGGTCTCAAGGACTTGTTGTTCTGTCCAACAAGTGAAACTGGCTGTGCAAGCATTTACTTCTACTACTATTAGAGACCTTATAGTGGCCTTCTAGTACCTGAAGGGGATCTACAAGAATGCTGAGGAGGCCGAGGGGCAATGGTTTTAAACTAGAGCAGGATAGATTTACATTAAACATTAGGAAGAAGTTCTTTACTACGAGGGTGATGAGACACTGGCACAGGTTACTCAGAGAGATGGTGGAGGCCTCATCCCTGGAGACACTCAAGGTCAGGCTTGATGGGGCTCTGAGCAATCTGATCTGGCCGAAGATGTCCCTGCTCGCTGCAGGGAGATTGGACTGGATGACCTTTAAAGGTGCCTTCCAACCCATGCTATGATTCTATGATTCTTGTGCAATTACCAAGCCCCTGCCTACTCCTTGGAGATGGGAGAAAAGTCAAAAACATTTTATGTTCCCAGTGCTGTGCAGGGCTTTATTGCTTTTGACCTCTGAGAAACTAAGTGGGCATGCATGCGTGTTGTTAACTTAGCTATCCGAGTCAGCCGCTGTGGCTCAGCTAGTTAAGACATGTGGCTGTTATCCACTCCTGTTTCAATGGGTTAGCTTGCATCCTGAAATCATTATTCCAGAAAAGGAGAACGCTTTGCTTCATTTTCCTGTTTCAGCAGCACTATGCACACCTTTCGCATTTTGCAGTGCTCATAAGAAGATTTTTAGAATGGTGCAGAGGGATTAGGAAATATAGGTAAAAACTCTTACGTACATTTGGAGTGCAAGTCCCATTTAAGTATCTGCCACTGAATGAAAGAAAACATGATTGTACCTCATGTACAGATAAAGTTGTTGTAGCAGCTTATTCATGCAGTAATACTTTTGCTGTAGTGCTCTTTTGGTTGCTAAGATGTTACAGATTCGTTTGCTCAAGCTTAGTGCTGTCATGAGGCATCTAGGGGAGGCACTTGGTTTCTTCCAAGGATGATGTAATTTATGTATCATTTTTAAAGGAAATGATGAGTTAGCAGCTTGAACCAGGCCTTGCTTTTTGAAACTTTTTCATACTCTTGTAGCACCAGGCTCCTTTCCAGTCTGTCATTCTCATTCCACTTGTTCTCTCTCTCACCTTGAAATTACAGAGCCATCACATTGCTGCAGTTGCTGCCAAAATGCTGCCACATTCCTCCTGGATTTTGAAATGAAATCTTGATTTACTGTTCCCAGTTCAATTGAGTTCAACCCCTTCCCCCTTGAACTTTTCTTCCTCTTGTGGGTTCTCCTTTTGCACAGTCTTGCTATGTTGATGATGATGATGATTAAAGAAGTTGGAGATCAGGTTGGTTTGTAGATGATTGTGGGAGTTAGCAGTTACCAGCACTAACATTTGTCTATTTTGTGTGTGAAAGTGTTGTTTTTCCCTCAAAATAATTTTTGAAAATTTATTTTCCAGTATTGGCTTAAATTGTGCTCTAGGGGCAGTTGAAATGCGACCATTCATTGAAACAATTGGAAAAAATACAACAGCCTACATCATCTGTTACCCCAACGCAGGTGTGTTGGTGCACGTTACTATGCTTAAAGGCAGATGAAATGTAACAAAACTGTTCCATCTCATTGGCAAGATTAGAGTTGAATTAGCATGACAAGATAGTTGTTTTTACTATTAAAAAGAGGTTAAGAATATTTTAAGCTGCTGAAAGTAACTGTTGTTAGTTCTGTTACTGTGAATCCAGAATGCTCTATTGCATAATTAATAATCTATTGAGAAAAGATTGCAAAGGTGATGAGGTATTTTAGTCATTATACAACTGTAGCTACTTTAAATATACCTTTTATGGAATTTAATTCTGTTCTTGTGGGTTTTAAATAAATGGCAATAATGGTAATACTAGAAAAATTATGTTTCAAGGTCTTCCCAATACTTTTGGTGGTTATGATGAAACTCCAGAAGTGACTGCCAAGCATATAAAGGTATGAAATATTTCTTGTGTGTCATATCTGACATACTAGTATACAATAATTCTTTGCTTGTGTTTTATGCATATTTGTTACAGTATTGTGAGTTGGGTTTTGTTGTTTGTTTTTTTTTTCCACTGACTCTGTATGTAATTTGGATTGTTTACGGACAATTTGCTAAGTGGTAGTGATTTGAGGTATCAGGTTACAAAAAATTACTTAAACTCTGACAAAATTACTTTCATGTCCTACACTAAGTAGCTTTCCTGCAGCTTGATCTGTGGGTGTTGCTCATTTGTACTTGTATGTTCTTATTTTTACATCTGAGAATTGCTCAAAAAGCTGAGTGTTTTTCATGAACTTCGTAGAATTTCACAGAATGGTGTGGGTAGGAATCGCTGATGATGGTGATGTTCTAGTGTAGGGTGTCCTTCTGTGTGCCACTTAATCTGTGCAAGACAGAACTGTGTGGTTGAAGCTGCAGTGAGTGAGCAAGAACGCAGTATCTATCTGCTGTGTGTTAATTCCCTTTTATAATACAGCATGACTGGTCTTTGATACTTAACAAAGGTTTTTGTCTGGGGCCTCAGTATAAAATAGGCCAGTCTCAAGGGCAGTTTCCTAAAATTAGGTATTGAGAACGCTTATTAATAAGCTTTGGGAATCCACATCTCAAAACAATTCCTAAGGGAGAAAAAAATATATATACATATATACATATATAAAGATACCTTTATTAACTTGAAACAAAATTATCTTTCCTTCCGTTTTACAGAATTTTGCTTTGGATGGTTTGGTCAACATAGTTGGAGGTTGCTGTGGAACTACACCAGCACATATCAGGTACTTCATAAGCTACAGCTTCAGATGCACTGGGAAGTAAATCAAGTGCTGCTTCTGTGGAACAATATTCCATGGCGTGTCTTAGAGGTTTCTGAAAAGATGGATCACCTGAATGCCAGTAGCAGCAATATATGGAGTAGAAACAACCTGGCTTTCATAGCCATGTGTATCTTGAAGAATGAGTAGAGGCATGGTTCAAACAAGGATTATACCTCTGCTTTTTTGTCCTCTAAAATTGTTTTGGAATTATTCCTCCCTGTTTACAGTTGGGTAGAATAGACTTCCCATCTCTGCTCTTGCTCTTTCTGGCACTCTTAGCTGCAAGGTGAAACTTAAGCTTTCCTTTGATGGTAGAAGGAAGGTGAGCGGGGTTGAAATGTCTGAAGAGGAGGTGTGGGAATGCTCTACAGCTGATGCTAGTCGTGGACAGTCAAAAGGAGCATTTCATACCTTTCTCACTGGAGGTAGGACAGTGGGAAAACCTCCCTTTTTCTCTTGGGCTTGACAGTTCAAAACAAACTGGGAAGAGGTGGTGTGTGAACATATAGAGGACACTATGTGTCGCTCTTCACTGGAGCGAAGAGAGAGTGAGCGTGAACACTATGAGTCATCCTGGCATCTAAGAAATGTGTCTCAGCACAGAACAGTGTTTGTCCCTTTTTTTTTTTTGGCTGCAATCACCAGCAATTACTCAGCTCAGCACATCATGAATACAATAAGAGTCAATGTGGTTGAGGACTGCTTCTGATATCCATCAGGTATCTCACAGTCTGTATTTGATAAGTCTACAGCTTTCTATGTTCAAAGCAAATAGCTATGATAGAATCTTCTGGGAGTAAGTTTTTTGCTTTGGCCACACAAGGTGAAACTAGCTAATTGGTCTTGTCTGCTACAGGGCTAAACTGGAGTTGTAGATGTATGTTTAGTACATTGTGTTTGAGTCTTGTCTGGAGTAGTTTAAACTTTACTTTCCCCTTTCTGTAACTCAGGAAAATTGCTGAAGCTGTGAAATTCTGTAAGCCTCGTGTTCCACCTTCTCTCTTTCAAGGATACATGCTGCTGTCAGGTAAAACGGAGTGTTAACAGTTTGAGCTTTGTAACTTGTGCAACCTCTACAAATTCATTTGCTGTTTTCTGCTGATCAGAAAGGCACTATGAGTTTCTGGTTTTACATGAATCCCGGAAGCTTATGGATGTGTAACCAGATCTAGATCTTACTTCTTTGGCCAAAGGATTAATGGAACGTTTTATTACAGTCTTGTATAATATAACCATGGCAGCATATTTTACTCTGCAAGTCTCAAACACTTTGTAATGATGAGTATCTTCATCCTCACTTTGCAAGAGCAAAGGGTCAGGCACAGAGGGACCAGGCAATTTGACTATGGTTGGTGGCAAAGCTGGGACAAGAGCCTTGTTTACCTGCTGTGAGAGCTGTCCTGTGTTGCCTGATGTTGATCCCGTCTTACTGAGACAGTATTCCAGCAATACCTCCAGGTCTAGAATGTCTTTTGTTTTAGCAAAGTGTGTTCCTCAGCCAGGCTCTCTTTTAAGCCTTTGGGCCATGTATTCTAGTAAAACAGTGCCTTCTTTTTGATCTAGTATTTTCCTCTCAAAGCATTTTAGCGCAAATCATGGTTGGCTTGGGATTTCATGCATTAGCTTATTCTTGTTGTGCTGAAGGCTTGTTTGCCTCTGGATAGCCTGCTGCCCAAGGGTCCCACTTGGACAGTTTCTCTGAACTCGCGTATGTGGGTAAGAGCTGTCCTTGTTTGTCAGTCAGTTCAGTGGGTTGCTTCTCTGGCAGTAGTGGAGTCTTGAGGTAATATAATTGAAGTTGAGAGAAGGTGTCTATGTGCATAGACGTATATGCCCAAAGAATCATAGCTTCACGTCATTTTATGTTGGACAAATTCACTGGTTAAGTCACTGAGGAAGGATAGAAACTTTTGACATATGTGTTGGAAGTTGTTGCATTGCATTTCTTTGCTGTGGTTACTCACTAGATTCTTTGCTGTGGTTACTCATGAGATTTTTGCACATCCTGATGTGCTGAGAAATTACTGTTCTTAAGGAGACGCAAACCTCTGTCTCACAGTTTAGAAAAGAGGTTTCATCTTTCTCACACTTTCTGTTCAGTTTTTACAAATATGTTGAAAAATATCTTTTTAAGGTCTGGAGCCATTCAGAATTGGACCATACACCAACTTCGTTAATATTGGCGAGCGCTGCAATGTTGCAGGATCACGGAAGTTTGCTAAACTCATCATGGCAGGCAACTATGAAGTATACATTTTAACGATAATCTTTATACTTGATGTTCTGATTTTTCATTCCTTCATTGCACTGTGTTACTACTTGCTTGTTTTGCTGGCACAAAGCAATATTCTACACCAGTTTACAAGAGTGAGAAAACAAGGAGAATTTACTTTTCTCACTGTCCTTTGTTTCTCTACTTTTACTATCTCCTAATAAGCTTGTGAGGAGGATTTTACAAGGACTTTTTTTTTTCTTTTTGTTTTTTTTTTCCCCCAAGTGTTACAGGAAACATGACTTTCCGTTTTGAATTAAGTTACAGAGCTGATGATTGTTTAGAAAGTGTCCTAGTCCATGCTGTATCTAGAGGTGGATTAACAGATGAGGGAGGCAGGGAAGTGTATGTCATTCCCGCTACCAACATGTGCGGTACTTGGAATGAATTGTTGTACTGAGCAGCCCTTGCTGTCTTTCTCTCCCTTCTCCGGTCCTGGTCAGCATTGTGGTTGCATCTCATTTTTATATACTTTGATCACTGGCTCCAGCATGGTGTATGAGAATTGCTACAGAAAAAGATGTTTAGAATGTAATTGCTTTCTTGAAACAGATGCAGGGCAGAAATGAAAAGGCTGGAGCGCTCATTCTTCTGTAAATTGTTGCTCTAACATTCAGACAAATAGTAAAGTGACATTTCTTGAGAGCTGAGACTCTGACCAACAGTATGCTCTGCTGTTCTAGTTGATGCAATCAAAATTAAAGCCTTAGTTTTCTAGGAAGTCTGACTCTTAAGCTCGTAGAAGTCATGAAGCAGGTTAGACCTGTTAAATAGAGAGCTTTAAAAACAGATTTTTACGAACTGTGAACAACCAAAAACCTTCTTCATTTTTTGTCTCCTCAGTCTGCAGAGTGGCAAAAAAGACAAAGCAAACAGACATGGGTGTTCAGAGAATTATGTGCCGTCGAGGGAGAGCTTTAGTATTTCCTTCTTGGCACTTAGTGGTTATTCTGTGGCTGGAAAAAAATGTCAACCTCCCTCCAGAAATGGAGTACTCTGTGTTATAAAACAGCAAAGCTTGTGATGCGAGACCCTTATGTCATGCCATTGCAGAGAATGTTTTCCCAAAATCTTGTGCAGTCAGAAGGCCTTGTTAACACACAAATCGTAAATAATTCAATTAAGCACATGACCAACTGTCTAAAATCAATGAGACTACCAGCACATTAGGTCTCTGGTGCCATGTTTTTGTGAACAAATTAGTTATCAGATGTGCCATGCTAACAACTTTTGGATGTTGTTTTACGTCACAGACCATTTATTTTGTTCTTTTATGGGATGCCTTTTAAGTTTTAAAATTTTTGGCTGCATGCTTGATTTAGAAAAGTGAAATACTGCTGTGAGAATGACTAGGCTTTTGTCTACTTACTTGGGGTTCTTTTTTTTTTTTGACTTTCTTCTTTAGGAAGCCCTCAGTGTAGCCAAATTGCAAGTTGAGATGGGAGCCCAAGTTCTTGACATAAATATGGATGATGGGATGCTGGATGGCCCTGCTGCAATGACCAGATTTTGTAACTTGATTTCTTCAGAACCTGATATTGCAAAGGTTGTAATTTAATCACTCCAAAGCACTATAAAGAAAATTTTATTGAATTGGAAATTGCATTTCAGAAAATTTTGATATTGATTTATTTATGAACTGGTTTAGGTGCTTAATAAGCCGATGTGGGTGTCTCCCAAGAGGAATAGGTACTGTAATAGGGAAGGTTTTGGGGGAAACAGAGGTTTAAACACTTTCTATCTGATTTCAACTAAATGTATGCCAGTCCTTTTTGTTGTTTAGAAAAGCTGAATGCAGGTTCCTTTTGCAGCAGTTATTAGCCAAAATCTATATTGGCAGTGCATAATAATGTTGCTTTCCACAAAACTTAAAGTTGTGGATATAGGATGGATTTCTAAGATCCTTTGGCAATGTGCGCTCTTTAAAAATGAGTATCTGATTCAGAAACGCAAGACAATACAAGGAGTAGAGATCTTGCCGTAGAAGCTCTTGATTTAAATTCCAAGTGAATCTACAGATAACATATGGAAACTTTTTATTTATAAATACTGATGAATGTTGTGTGCATTTTTATGTCCAAATGAGCAAACAGCACGTGGAACTCCTAACTGGTATGTATTCCCCTGGCTTTCTTCTGTTATTTACAGGTGCCACTATGCATTGACTCCTCAAATTTTTCAGTGATTGAAGCAGGTTTGAAATGTTGCCAAGGGAAATGCATTGTTAACAGCATCAGTCTGAAGGAAGGTGAGGAAGACTTTTTGGAGAAAGCAAGGAAAATTAAGTTGTATGGAGCAGCTGTGGTTGTCATGGCTTTTGATGAAATGGGGCAGGTGAGTGATTTAGAGGAGAGCTATTTTTCTTCTAGAGTGGAAGGCTTTCTTACTCAGGTGCAAGACAGGCACAGGTGATTGAAGGAGGTCTGTATATTCTTAGCAATAATTTTGACCCTGTTAGTAAGCATTTTTTATGCTGCTCACTTGTTTGAGGAATCCTAGTACTGCTCTAAGTGTAGCTCTGCTAGCACAGGACTGTATTTCTTGGTATTCAGCCACGTTGAACTCTTCTTTCCTTTGTAGAAGATTTTTTTTTAGTTCAGAAACTGATTTTTGCATGAGACTGGAATCTTTGAGTTAATTTAGTTTTGGAAAAAAACCACATCTTAAATTTTGCATAGGATGATGAAATGTTGGGGAACAAAATTGTTTTTAATGAGTTGAGTCAAATTCCAAGTACAGGTGTGGTCATATTTTTTAATACAAATTTCTTATATATAAGATTTTTTAATATTTGTCGTGTTCAGATTCTCAGTCTTGAGCCACTGGAACTATAAATGATTTCTGGGAAGTTTATTGTTTTGTGTTTTCTGTAGGTTTCACGTCAGAATTCTTTTTCTCCACTAGGCAACAGAAACAGAAACCAAGATTGCAATCTGTTCCAGAGCTTATCACCTCCTTGTAGAAAAAGTGCACTTCAATCCAAATGATATAATATTTGACCCTAATATTTTGACCATAGGAACTGGAATGGAAGAACATAACCTGTATGCCATAAATTTTATCAACGCTACTAAAACCATAAAAGTGAGTTGTAAGCTTATTTTAACTTGAAATATTTTGCTGAGATTATTTAAAAACGCAAACCACTGGAAAACAGAACAACACCCCTTACCCCTGAACAAAACCAGCAACAAAACACTGCTGCAGAATGATAGATGTTTTAAATTGTCAAGGGAGGCTGTTCTTCTGAAGTACAGCCATTCCTGATATTGCTGTATTTCCAATAGAACTTCAAAAAGTTCTATAAATATATTTCAATCCATTATCTCTACTCTAAGTATACTATATTAATTGAGGCAACAATCACATTCGTGTTCTAGCTAAAAGGACCCCTTTGAAGGTATGTGAAAGCTGCCTTTTCAAATTATTAATAACTTCCATTATTGTGGAAGGGACTTGTGCAGTGACCTGACTTTTTATTTAGCCAAAATGTGTACAAGGAGGTACAACAGTGGAGGGCATCACCTGAAACAGCCAAGGAAGCTGCACTGTTGAGTTTCACGGGGCAAATTGATCTGTCTGGAAATGCTTTGGCAGTAGCAGTCTGGGACTTGAACACCCCACAGGCTGTTTTGCCACCACAGGACTGCTAGGAGGGAGGTTGCACCCTTGAACTTAGCTGCTCTGCTCCAGCCTGCTCCTGAGCTCTGCCAGCAGGCGGCTTGCCTGCTCCTGCTTCCAGAGGAGTGGTGGATGGAAGAGCCATAAGTAGGTCTGCATGAGGAAAATCTGGAATGCTGCTGTGGGAGAATTGAAATGTTTAGAATAGCAGCTATGACTGTGGGAACCATGGTAGTTGCTTACAAATAACTAGGCTGGCTCTTTTAATTATATCTTTTTCTACAGAGATTTGAATTGCTTTTTATTAATTTGAGTAAATAGAAGGATCTGAAACAGGAAAGAGAAACAGCACATAGCCAATGCATCGCAGCTCAGGGGCCAACTGTTGTATGGACTGAATGCTTTGCTTAGATTTCCTTTTTGGAAATCAATTTTCTAAATAGCTATGTGCAATTCCTGTAGGAAACACTGCCAGGAGCCAGGATAAGTGGAGGTCTTTCCAATCTGTCTTTCTCCTTTCGAGGAATGGATGCCATTCGAGAAGCAATGCATGGGGTGTTCCTTTACCACGCAATTAAGGTACGATGTGCTTTTGGCTTCCATGTGTTTGTACTTGGCAGATGTGCAGTGCTATCTGACAGCCCTGTCTGGAGGATTCTGTGTATTTGTTTTTCAGTATGGCATGGACATGGGAATTGTGAATGCTGGGAATCTGCCAGTGTATGATGATATCCACAAGGAATTGCTACAGCTCTGTGAGAATCTAATCTGGAACAAAGATCCTGATGCGACAGAGAAACTTCTACATTATGCTCAGGTAATTTCTAATTTTAAGCTCTTAAGTAGTTAGCTTAGCATCTGGACTTTATCACCTCCCTGTTAATGGTAGGTAGAACAGCCTGTAAACAGTGCTTATCAATCTAACAGTGGGTCTTAGAAGTTACTAATGATATTACAAGTGGTTCAGTTATTAGTACATAATAAAATGTGAATGCTGTAATAGATTGACCATGTCCAGTGTCTTGAAAGATCCTACACCAGTGTTTTTCATATGCTTCCGAAGACCAAGCTGCATAGGTGTTCTTTAAAAAAAAACCAGAAGGACAAACCCCAAAATGATAAAAAGCCAAAAATCCCAACCAGAGTCCCCCTAAACAAAAAAAACCACCCTCACAAACAAACCCCAGAAAAGGCCAACCCACAGGCAAAGCAAGCCTAGGTGCTGGAGCTTAGTTGACAAGGGCACTAGGGGAAACAAAGAGTAAACCTGTCTCTTGGGTGATGATGGTTTGCTTGGAGCAGATGTCAAGTAGTTGTTGTGGTCCTTGGCTGTGTCATAGACTTCCAGTTCATGTATTTAGTGGTTTTGACATGCTGTAATGATGGTAGTGATAAAAGACAAAGATTACATTCCTGAAGGTTTCCAGATTATCAGCCATAAGACAGCTGGTGAAATCGTTTTCTGAACAGAATGTACAGCAAAAACCTCTCTGGGTTAGCTGGCTCTTAAGTTTAAGTGCACAAGAAGCTCTGCATGCCTGTTTTGTAGCTCCTGGAGGTATTCTTTCTGTGCGCTGCTTCATTTGGTTTATAGTTTGCCCTATGGTGGTGTGTGCTTTTTAGGAATAGTGGCAACGTGTTGACAACCGGTATGGGAAGGCTCTCCCTGTCCCTTGTGCTTAGGCTGTTTCATGTGGTTCTCTTAGTGCCTAAACAATTCACCTGGGAGTGATCTTGTCTATATAAGCAGAGTTTTGCCATTAGGGTGTTCAGGGCTGCATAAAGAGGAGGAAAAAAATTAGGAGGATTACAAAGGAATTGCTTAAGCAGGTATTTATGCAGAAGGCAGAATGTGAATTTAAATGGAGCATTAAAAGTAGAAATGGAAGTAGATGCTGTCTCCTAGGTCTAGAAGTTGGAATTTCTTCTCTTATTCATGGTTCTAGTTTCACTATGGGAGTGAAACGGTCCCCAGTTGCAAAAAAAAAAAGAGAGACAGCCTTGATTTAAAACATGCTTAAAAGCTCTATCAAAATGTAACATAAAATATTACAACTTTCAAATTCTCACTGCAGGTAAGCATCCTGATTTGGATTTTATTGTGATTCTGGGCAAATGTGAGAGTCCAAATATGTAGTTACTTACAGCCAATGAGAAGGATTATTACATGAGGTTTTAGAGTTTGAGGTGTATTTCAAAATATTTATTCAGACCTTCCTCTGATATAGTACAACTGAATGACTCTAGGTTCTTTTGTCTGAAGCTGTTTTGTTTTTTTTCTTTCTAATACAAAGGTGTATTTATTAGTCAGTAAATACATATGTTTGTTTGATTTCTGATTACTGCAGTTCATTTTGCACAAAGAACATAGAATATGAAGTCTCATATCAAGTATTGGACCTCTAACTAGTTCCTTCAGGTAGTAGTAATGTACCTCTCCAGTTGCTTGAATGCTAGATCTGTGGGGAAAAATTAAGAACTTATTCCTTGCAGATTTAGGAGATCAGTCTTCAATTGAAATTTGAGATTAAAAACCGTAATTCCTAATGGCAGACATTCTCAAACTGAAACTTTGTCCCGTTTATGGCACTGGGAGTTGTGCTTGCAAAGACAATTTTTTTCTCCCTCAGCAAACACTACAGTCATCCTGTTTTTAAAGATCTGCATGTAGTACTTGCCACTGTGTGCATGTACTGCTTGGCACTGTGGTCCCGGCATGTCCACCCTCCTCTGTGGGTTATTTTTAAGTTGGAATGGTTCTGTTGCTGAAGTCTGGCCAGAGATCGAGGAGCACTTGATACCTTTTCATTGAATCTCAGAAGGGCTGAGGTGAGAAAGGACCTCTGGAGATCATCTGGTACAAGGCCCTTGCTCAGAGCAGAGTCAGCAAGAGCAAGTTGCTCAGGGACATCTCCAGTTGAGTTTTCTCTAAGGATAGAGACTCTACAACACCTTTACGCAATATTTTCCCTTTTCTTTCATTCCCTTTTTACAAACTAGACTTATGAGGGCAATAAGGTTTGGCAAGGAGAGGCTGTGAAGTTAGCAAACATTCATATAAATGTGAATGAAAACTTTGTCTAGTCTCTGTTCCCATGGGTGAGTTCTTGTTTTCTTTCCCCGTGGCTCTATCTTTGAAAACTTGGTGATAAGCGCTGAAAAGTATAGGAGGTTCATAAGGACTGAAAGATGTCAGATTATGTCAAATAACCGAGGGAGGAAAGGAAATTACTTGCTGCAAGTGTGGTTAAAGTCATGCATAGGATGCTTTGCCATAGGTTGTCCTGGGGTGAGTGCTTACCAGCTTTCTTGCATTGTGAAGCCCTTATCGTCTTAGCATTCATAGGAAAGGGGAGTGTGAGGTGAAGAGAATATGTGAGGGTTTGGGACCATCTCTGTGCTTGAGAAACAGTAGTTCTGTAGGCCGCCTGATTGAAAACACATCTGTGATATGGAATAACATAACCCTATTCCAGCAGAAACTGAATTAGTGCCAAATTAATTAGAATTTTAAAATGTTTAGTGTATGAGCCAGGAATCAATTTAAATTTTGTTCCCAGAAGTAAACCCCTTAGGATTAGTCATTTTATCATTTTTAAGAGTGTGAAAATTATTAAACTGCTCCCTCTTTTTTTTTAATTTTTTTTTTCCACTTTGTTTTGTTTACATTCTCATTGAGGTATATACTTTTTGGGAAGTAGACCCCCTAAACAGTACATCACACATATTTGCAATATGATTTCCATTAATATAAAAAACCCTTTTGAATAATCTAAAATTATTTTCTGGGCCAGTACTTCAAATTATCCTCACTGTTCTAAAAGTAGTCTGTAGTTTTACTTTTTATGCTTGCAAGCTCCTATGGTTGTGTTTCCTTTTCAGAATCATGCCCAAGGAGGAAGAAAAGTTGTACAGACTGATGAGTGGCGGAAAAGCTCTGTGGAGGAAAGGCTGGAATATGCTCTCATAAAGGTGAATCTGGCAGAAAACTGTCCTATTCATCAGCTTGGAGACACAGTATCAGCTCAGACTTTAAACTTTTGGCTTTAGAAATTTTTCAGCTGCCATTCTTTTAAAAGCTATTAATTAGTAATGATTAGTAGATTTAAGTAATATGTTTAACTTCAATAACAGAGAAAATTGTAGTGATTTCTCGTTAAACCTCACGAGTTGAAGTCCGTGATGCTTAATTTATTTCGCTAGTGTTGGTAGAAAGGTACTGGTTTTTACTTTGTAACATTTTTGCTTTCTAGACTTGTTTTTGATCCTTTAACAGTACTGCACTAAGTGGTGCTTATGCTGACAAAGCAATCTTTGGATATTTGATTTTCCTTATGACATGGTTAAGAAAAGAAACAAACCTGTTAATACTGTGGACTCTTGCTTTGAATAACTTTGTATACCAAAGAACTATAGTGTTTTGTTTACTAAGAAAACCTAGTTTAAATACACATCTGAGGTATATAAAGTATCTGATTGTACTTGCATTGTGATTTTTTTTGGGGGGGAGGGACAAGGCAACTAAATAAAAACTGTATTTCTAGTAAAATAAAAACCTCTCTTTCCGCCCCCACTCTCCCCCCCCGCCCCAGGGTGTTGAGAAGTATGTCACTGAAGATACAGAAGAAGCAAGATTAAATCAGGAAAAGTATCCTAGACCTCTAAATGTGATTGAAGGGCCTTTGATGAATGGCATGAAAATAGTTGGTGATCTTTTTGGTGCTGGAAAGATGTTTCTGCCTCAGGTAATGAGAAAATGATTTCATGCATTTTCCTATTTTGCAAAAACTAGCATTTTTAAATGTAGCCAAAACATTCTAAGAAGCTTCTAAGAAGCAGCCCTGTTTTTTCCTTTATTTTGGAACTTTCTTTATGTAGATTTACATGTTTATTTCCTTTCTTCCTGAGGTTTTTTTGCTTTGTTTGAAGTGCAGTTTTAAGTCTGGGTCTGTGAGAAAGAACAAGAGAGAAAGAAGACCCAAATAAAAATAACTGTGTTTAGCATGTTCCAAGCCTAGGCCTGTTTGTAGCTGGAGTGGTCTGAGAGGTTGCGCTGTGAAAGCAAATGTCATGCCTAGACCTACCACAGAACACTCTGCAAAGCTGGAATCCACGTTTTCAAATGAAGTTTTGTTTGTTGTTTGTGTTAGGTATAAAAGAAAGCTGAGAGAAATCCGAGACTCTTCCTCTATACCTGATCTTTTATAGTTTATTTCCCTTGCCTCTATTTCT
This sequence comes from Apaloderma vittatum, assembly GCF_000703405.1. NCBI lineage: Eukaryota > Metazoa > Chordata > Aves > Trogoniformes > Trogonidae > Apaloderma > Apaloderma vittatum. Next base: position 16,939 of record NW_009707563.1, read on the forward strand.
ATGCAGGTGATAAAGTCTGCTCGAGTTATGAAGAAAGCAGTTGGCCACCTTATTCCCTATATGGAAAAAGAAAGAGAGGAGAGGAGAGCCAAACGAGGCAGCATAGAGGAAGAGGCAAGACACAGTCCTTTGTGCTGTAACTCTTTCATAGCATGCCATAACAAAAATAGAAATTATCTTTTGCTGGTGATATGTATTCAGCTTTCATGCAGCTTCGATGCAGTCATATGGAAACTGATAGTCTTGGCATAATTTGAAGTAGGTCTGAAAGTCATTAAGTGCAGATTTTGTGGAACTTTGGTGTATGCCTAAGCTGTTGTCACAAATTTACTAAACAATGACATAAACCTATGTAGGCCCTTTGTACCAGTGTTACTTATTTCTTTTATTTTTGTAGGCAGTTAATTCTACTGTTATTTATTTATGGTACTTTAAACTTCATGGAAATTTTGCCATTTGTTTCTACTACTTCTGCCCTCAGTGAACTCTAGAACTCCCTTTTGCACCTTAAGAGGCTGTTACCATTTTTCTCTTCTTAAACTCTTTACTTCCTCCTAGCCCTAACTGTTCTCACAGCTAAAAAACCCAAACTCTTCCATCCTTTTTCTTCATAGATTATGACTTCCAAGATTTTTATGATAGAATAGTATACTCATTGCATGTGCAGCCATGGCCATTTTGCAGGGGACAATTGTTTATGAAAACAAGGTCTGAATATAGTTTTCTCTTCATCTGTGTGTTTTCCCACCAGTATCTGAAGACTGCTCTTTATATAATATATAAAATATATGTAATTGAAAATATCCAATGATTTTCAGATACTTGTGACTCTTTCCTTTACAGTCTTTCCTTTTTCTGTTTCACAGCCAGAGGTGGTGATGCTGGAGCAGAGTTTTATCAACTACTTGTGCGTTTACTTGACTTAATTTCTTCCAAACTTCCTTAATGGAATATGTGATAGCAGCATTGGAAAGTGAAGATATAGGATGCCCTTTGTTTTTCCATACTGACAAGATTCTGTTCAGTAGAAAGAGAGTTCAGATGAACTGGAAAAAATTCCATTTAAATACTCATGTCTGCTGTTTCCTACTATATATATGATATATATGTGATAAGTGATTATAGTTTTGGTTGTTAATTATTTTTCTTCTCTTGTCTTTGTCTGACTATAAAATTTAGATTTGTTGTACGTTTACTTTTCTTCAGTTTTTTGGAACCTTACCTTGTCTTCATGAATTCTCAGATGCAATAGCTATTAATCAGAATCTGGTATTTAGCACAGGAAAAAAAGGAAGAATAACAAAATTTCTCTGAACTATGACACTTAGTTTCCCTTCTGTGGATTTTTGAGTGGTGTTGTGGATCTATTGTGTGTTGGTCCAGCATAAATATAATGAATACAGCAAATAAAGACACTAAGAAAAATGCCCTGCTAATCCTGACAGAAGAAGGAGAATCCCTAGTCTCTCTTCCCAAGCTCTTTCTGGATGTGAAGAAGGTGTCTTCTCTCCAGTATCTCAAGCAGATCTGTTCTCTGGCTGTCATGAGTCACCTTTCTATGTGTCATCTCTCTTCTGCTCATGCTGTTCTTTTTTATTTTAATTCAGGTGACAGTGCCACTATTTGGCACCTTCTGGTTTGTTCTGATGCTATTTGAAGTCAGTTAAAATCATTACCCCAATGCCTCCATGAACACTGGAGTAGGATCTACTGTGAACCCTCTGGCACTTAATCCTCTGGCTAAAAAGAAGTGGAATTTGAGAAGTTCTTAAAAGTACAGCAAACACTCCGAAGAGACTGTGTGACTGAAAAGAGCAGGAGGGAAAAAGTAGGGCTTCTGCCTTCTGCTGAGCAAGGGATGTCGTGCTGCCATCTTCTTCAAAAAAACGTTGTCAGTGTATAGAGAATTCGTGAGAGTTCAAAACAGCTGCATCTATCTCCAAAGTCAGATGTTGATCTGAAGGAAGGTGATTTGCAGACTGGTAGCTTATCTGTCTGATGTTACCCAGGCTGCTGTAAAACCTCCATGACAGTTTTAGTCACAGACTGCCAGGAAATGCAAAGTGTTAATGGTTACATTTCAAGATAAATAGCTGTGGCTGTGGATCTCTATTAAGATTAAAAAAAAGAAGGTCTTTGGATGTTTGCCCAGAACTTGAGGACCTCCTTGCTTGAGACAATTGAAATCACAGTGTGCCCTAAATAGGGTTTAATTAAAATGGCTTGTGCTCTGGCCCATGTTGTTTACTGCCCAGCACAAATTTTCCTTATTCTCATGTGCAAACCCATTTTTTTCCCTTGGATAACAATCACTAGTTAAGTCATCAGTAGCTAATGAGTGTGATACCTGTGGGCAGCACTTTTTGTTCTTCCTTCAGTCCTTGATTAATCTCTTTCCCCGGTTTTCTCTTATGGTCCAGCAGTGTATTTTCAGCTGCAGATATGTTTTTTGACATATTGAGATGGCTGACTTGCAGACCTCCATTTTGCCTTCTCTGTTCCCCGGTCTTCATTTAAACAGGAGTGCTGTGGGGATAATAGATTTTAGTAAACAGCAGCATTGGTGGGGATTCAGGGATTTAGTTCAACAAATGTGTTAGGACCGTGGGAAATGCTAGTATCACTCTTGATAATATATCTAGTCTTTTTCACCCAGAAAATTGCAACTACAGAAGGCAATGTACATTCATGAACTAGAGAGCTACTTGATACTGTCCAGAAATATGCTTCATAGAAGGATCTAATCTTCTAGTTCTGCCATTTGCAAAGGAGATGAGATACTGACAGAAAAAATATTTTGCAATTTCATACAGAATATGCTCAGGTTTCCACTTTATTTAAATTCAGTGCAATTTAAATGGTGTGTTACTGGTATCTGATCCTGCAGCAACTCAGACCTGGCACTGCGGGAGCCTGGAGCTGCTCCAAATGACAACGTTGATGATACACTTTAAAATGTGTCGCAAAGGCCTGTGTCTTGGTGGAGAATTCCTATAGGAGGTTCCACTGTTGCCCTGCTGGTAGGTCCCCTTTGCCAGGGCTGAATACCGTCTCGCCTAGAACCAGTTTGTGACAGTACAGCTTCCCTTCTTCAAGGAGATCCTTTTTCCAGCCTGGTTGTTCAGCTCAGGCAGTCTGAAGTAGCCTGATCACTGCACTGAAACGTCTCCCTTGCTATTTGTCTTGCATAACAAGTTAGTCTCTTCTTTTGCTAATTCCTTTCATTCTTCTCAGCATTGCATTGAAAGATTGTTCTTGATACACAAGCAGGCGTGTAATTATGAGTGTTCATACCCTTTTGTCCTAAATACTTAATCTATTTGAACTCCCTGTTGGTGAGGTTTCTATTTGGAGCAGAGGTACCTTAGGAGTTCAGTTATCACACTGCCCAAAATGCTATCCAAATTGGAATTTTTTTATCTGCTATTTTGTTTTTTTAACACAGATTTTTTTTTTTAGTAATGTGCAGAATTTGCAAGAATAATTCTCATGCAAGTTTTTATTATCTGAATCTTTTAAAATAGTTTCTACTATTGACTTATATTACCTCTGCTACACTTTGCAATTGCTTATACTAGAGTAGGAGTCTCGGTCATGGATTAGAATTGCACTTTTGAAGGGTCTGTGCAAACAGACTCAGGCTTCTGTGTAATTTAACTCTTATGTTATTTATTCGACTTTCAGGATCCTTATCATGGTACAATAGTGCTAGCAACTGTGAAAGGAGATGTACATGATATTGGCAAGAACATTGTAGGAGTCGTTCTGGGCTGCAACAACTTCAGGTAAAGAGGCTAACATTCGGTAGCTGGGAGCACAACTGTATCATGCTAGCTGATTCATACATTAGGCTAGATGGAGCTGTGGGGGTAAGAGGTGGGCATTTCTTGGGAACCATCCTCTGTTCCCCACGTTGTGGTTGGGAACACATATCATACCAGCTATTGCTAATGGGGAGAGGCAAGGAGGAGTATACCTTCCTCTTTTAATACGTTTTTCCTAATAAATTGGCATTTGACAGTTTAACATCAGCTGAAACATAGATAAAGGCATAATTTTTTGCTTTGTTTTATATTAGTTAATGTCTCAAACATGTAAGTAAAATATCTGAAGAAATCAGATATGACAATTGTGGTAGACAAGACTATGATTTGTATGTTATTTTGGGAAAAAGGAAGTCTTGTAAGATTCAAGTGAAGCTTTTAATGTGTTTTTCAAGCTGTTTGTTAACTACAAAGTTTAAAAAAACTTGCTGGGGTGTGTTTTGTTAAATAAGAGATGAGATTCTTATCCTGTTTCTGAGCTTCAAAAGACAACTTCAAGTCAAGTCAGCTCTTTCAAGGCCCGTGTACATGCAACAGGGCTGGCAACAGTATTGGAATGAACGGTCACTTTCCATCAGAGCCCCTGGTCAGATGTTTGTCAAATGTTGCTTGAATCTGCTTGAATCTGCTTGAATCTGCTTTGGAACCCTTTCTTACAGTTCATTCCTTTAGTTTTGTATTTGACTTGGGGCTGTAATTTGCCCTAAAAAGAGCCAAAACAATCTCTTCATTTTAAAACACACAGGGTTCAAGTCAGTAGCAGTCCTGTGTGTATGCACTATATTCTGTTTTGTTATATTTTGAAATTCTGTTGATTGTTTTCAGGCTTTCTTGAGCCTTATTTCGACTCTCTGAACTGAAGCCATAGTGTTTTCTGTCACCATGAGTATGAGTGAGGCTGAAGGAAACTAGCAGGCTGGATTGGCTTCCCTGAAAAACATAAAAACCTTGGCAGTGGCAAGGGTTAACAGGAATACAGTGGTAGCAAGGGAAGCGCAGTGTCTCATTTCATAAAATGTGTGCTTTAGTAAGACAAAAAAGCCTTGATGTGAATCATCTTGTATTCCTGACATAAGATAGGATGTCAACAAAATCTTCCCATATTGTCCAAGTAACTTCAGAAATGCCACTGGTGTTGGTTAACCCTGGCAGGCAGCTAAGCACCACGTAGCCATTCACTCACTTCCACCCAGGCAACCTCAGTGGGATGGGGAAAGAGGAAAGAAAGAAAAAAAACCAAGAAGAATTGTGAGTGGTGATAAAAATGATTGGTAAGTGAAAGACAGGTCAAAAAACCCAAGCAAGCGATGCCAAGGCAATTGCTCTCCACCTGCCAAATACAGAGTGATGCCTAGCCAGTTCCTGAACAAAAGGTGGCTAACCACCGCTAAACCCCTTCCTCTCCCTTTTTGATTGCTGAGGATGACATCTTATGCTGTGGAATATTTCTTTGGTTAGTTTAGGTCATCTGGCTGTGTCTGCTCCCAACCTCTTGGGCTCCTTCCAGTCTATTCCCTGACGTGTTACAGAGCGAAACAGAGAAGGCCTTGATACTGGACAAACACTATTCATCAACAGTTAAAGATATTGGCCTGTTATCAACACTATTTTTGTTGTAGATCTAAAACACAGCACCATACTAGCTGCTATGAAGAAAGTTAACTCTGTCTCATCCAGACTCAGTAAAACCAGCAAAAAAAGTATTTTACAAAAAAGCACTTCTTATACTAATGTTTTTTATATACTGCATCATCTGGGACACTCTGTTAAAAATTTTGCCAGACTCAGAGGTATTTCCTATATAAAATTTCCCAGCAGAAATCTTAAGAGAAACACACAAGTAAATGAAAATCTCAATTCTAACTTCAGTTTTAGGTCAGTCATTTACAGTAAGAGCAATGTATTTGCCCCTTCACAGAAATTTGACCTGTTTTTTAAAAAAATCTTGTGTCATCTCACTTCTTTTCACAGAGTTATTGATTTAGGAGTCATGACTCCATGTGATAAGATATTGAGAGCTGCTGTTGAGAACAAAGCAGGTATAGAGAGATTTCATTAGTACTCCCGAATTGTTTGATTTTAAACGTCATTCATTTTTGGTTTGGTGTTTGTTTTTTTTTTTATTGCTAGTCATCACATTCCTATGCTGTCTATAATTTGTCAGACTATCTTCAGATAAATCAGAACTTTTGCATTAACAATAGTAATTACTTAGTATTTGGCAGTTCTCTGAAACTTAGACCTGTATCAGAATGACAACTCCGAGAGAGATGTTTTAGTTTTTGTTTTACGTGAGGGTAAATGGATACTTGGAAAGATTAAATAACTTCATGTTAGGTCTTAAATCAGTAGAAGAACTTGGAATTCAGTGTGCCAGGTCATTGGGTGTAAAATCAGGAGTGAATTGTTCTAATAAATAATGAACTTTCTGAAACAAGTTGCAGTTGCTTTGAAACAGTCCGTTGCATCTTGGAAAAGATGAATTGTGTGAAACGTAGAGGGTGAAGTTTGAAAGCATTTGCTGTTTCTAAGAGCAGAGTTTATAATTATTTTCTCTTATTTCGCTCCTCAGTGACGAACTTATGAGCTTTGGAGCTTGCTAATCAGAAGTGCTGTGTATTTATTGCTGAAATTAGAGCAGTAGGTGCTCAGCAGTTGTGAAAACTGAGAAATATCTTAAACTAGGGGTTTGGAATCATTTTCATTCTTGGAAAGCTCTTTCACTTTCTAATTAGGTCAAACCTATTTCTAGACTAGTGACTACGTTGCTTTTTTCTCACTATTTTCTATTTGACGTGTGAAGCTGTCTGATGTATGGACGAAACCTTTCTGTAATAACTTCTATGTCTTTCTAAAGTGGACTTGCTAAATCTTTTGTGTATGTGTGTTTGTAAATTTGCAATAGATATAATTGGCCTGTCTGGTCTCATCACTCCTTCTTTGGATGAAATGATTTTTGTCGCCAAGGAAATGGAGAGATTGGCAATAAAGATTCCTTTGCTGATTGGAGGAGCAACTACTTCTAAGTAAGATATCTCGGTTGGGAAGATGGGGAATGTGTATGAAAATAACGTTAGGGAAAAAGAAAATTTATAGCCGTTTCTCTCCCTTTCCCTCATTTTCTGCCAACACACATACTGATGTGTATTTACTCAAGATTGAATGTTATTTTGTAGATGAAAAGTCTGAGAACATAGAGGTAAAATTTAATTGGGACACAGCAAATAATGGACACCTTAAACATTTAATTTTGCAAGTGTTAAGTGTTTTACACATTTTTTTAATGTGGAAGTACTTCTAGGAGTTTGTGCACATATGCATCTAAATACAGTTCTGTTCTCTTAAAAGGTTGAATGGTCTGGTTTGATTCACTAGAGCATTCTGAAAATGTAGGAACTTAAGACTAGAAATGATCTTGTTGACATCAGGGAGCTATTACCTTTAAAAAAGTTGATGTATTTTCCTGGATCACTGTTCAGCACTGTGCTGACTGGGTTGCTACCCTAGTTGTTCAGGCGGGATCATAGGGGATAAATTGTAGCTGCTTGCCTTGCAGTAGTTACCATGTTGCTTTTGATAGATCTTTTTGATAGAGCTTTTCAGTTGAGAGATCTTGTTCTCTTGGATCCATTCAAATGAAATAATACAGCTGCTATGATGTCCTCAAGAGCAGTGTTGAGAGGTCACTGACACCTAGTATTAATGTTACCACAAATGTGTTTTGGGAACAGGTAAAAGCCTTGGATCGCACGTTGCTAACTGATTTATGTACAATATGCTTGAGTAGGTGACAGCTCACTAGACTGCAGAGGTAATTTCTTGCATCACTAGAAGCTGTTAGTAGTGTTGCTTTCTTTATCAGAGCAGCACATATTGTAGCAGAACCATTTTATTCTGTATTTTACGCCTTAGCAAATCATCTCATAGTTTGGCAGACAGTGAGGAGTTGCGTCACTCCCTATCTTTATTGGTCCTGTAGTTATAATGCAAGGTTAACTGTATCCTTTTTCTTCTTATCCATATGAGTCTCTTTGATACTGAGATCCTGAGAACAAACACGGAGGATATTTCTTAAAAAATAAAAATGCGCCACTTTTATCTAAGTAGATGTTCTAAGAGAGCCCTTTCTTCAGATATTTTTAGTGTTTGTACACAGGGTGTTGTGGCCTAGTAATTGATGTCAAATAACCATCATCAAACAATTTTGTAGAATTTATTCATGGAGATTAATGTAGCCAACAACGAGACAGCACTAGCTGAATGTTAAAATTATTGAATAATATATGTATAATTATGGAAGAATATATGTATAATTCTAGTCTGAATCTACCCTTTTTTATTTTAAAACCATCATCCCTTGTCCTCTCAGAATAGGCCCTGCTAAAAAGATTGTCTTTCAAGTAGAGCATTGTAGAAATGGAATAGTCATTACTGAAATATGTTAGACCCACAGTCTATAGACCCAGAAACTCACATGTGCAAGGGAAAAACACAAGATTAGCAAAAGTGCTGAAAAAAGCCCGTAGTTCTTGGTAGGCTTAGTTTGGAAGATTCTCACAGTTTTCTGAGGCTTAAACTAATGAGCTGCTGATTTTCAGTCGGCTGGTAAGTCGGTGAAGGAATACGAGTTGGCACCTTATTTATGAAGCATTCTGATGCCCTTTGAAGTGTTTATGCACCTATTATTAAAATCTGTGTTAAATCATTCATGTGCAGCAGATTGATAAATTGCTTTCTTCTTTTGAAGTTCTGGTCTATGCATTAAGTTGGAATTTATGTTGCTGAGGGGTTTGTCTGTTTTTGTTTTTTTGGGGTTGTTGGTTTGTTTGTTTCAGTTGCAAAATGCTCACTCTTTTTCTTTTTCATTGAAGAACACACACAGCTGTAAAAATTGCCCCACGATATAGTGCACCTGTAATTCATGTCCTGGATGCATCCAAGAGTGTTGTCGTTGTAAGTTCTAAATTATAGTTTTTCATCCATACAAAAATATATGCCCTATTTTTCTGTTGTGCCTCTCATCCTTTCCTCTGAGCTTAATGCTATGCAGAAGATTAAAGAGACACGGCAGAGCCTAGTTTCTAAACTACTATTGTTTAAGTTATTTTTTTTATTGCCACCTGGTTATCTCGTCTGACTTACATCAACTATTGTCACTGGATACCTTCATTTAAATTCCCCATTCTCTGGTGAGAATGGTGACATGATTCACTCCGAGTCCTTAGCTGTAGTTTTGAGATGTTTTATAGAGAAGAGCAGCAGCATTGGATGTGAGCTGCTCTTCTCTCTATTTTGGGTGTGTTTCTGAAGTTAGTGATAGGGCAAGATTAGTACGATAAAACATGAGGCTGGAGTTTTCTGGGATGGATGCTCTCAGACAAATAAGTGGTTGTAAATGGCAGATACCTGCTTGAAAGAAGTAGGCCAAATTGTGTGTTGTTTATACAGTGATTCAGTCTCTAAAGGCTTTGACCATTCTCCTCTCAGATCTTCCCAGAGCCACTCTTAGCTCTGCTAATACTATGTGTGTACTAGGGCAGCGCTCTCAGTAATAATCATGTTCTTAAATATGTTCTCAATCTAGTTTGCAGATTAGCGGTAGGGCTTAGTTTAGTATTGTCAAGTGTTACTGGAAAAGTGAGTCTGAAGACAGATAGCTTAGAATCATAGAACAGTTTTGACTGGAAGAGACCTTCAAGATCATCGAGTCCAACATTTTCCTAGCCCTATCAACACCACTAAACCATGTCCTTCAAGGCAATATCTACTTGTCTCTTAAACACCTCCAGGGATGGCGACTCAGCCACTTCCCTGGGTACCCTGTTCCAATGCCTGACAACCCTCTCAGCAAAGAAATTCTTCCTAATATCCAATCTGAATCTCCCGTGGTGTGACTTAAGGCCATTTGCCCTTGTCCTATCACTCGCCACTAGGGAGAACAGACCCTGCCTCGCTACAACCTCCTTTCAAGTAGTTGTAGAGAGCGATAAGGTCTCCCCTCAACCTTCTCTTCTCTAGGCTAAAGAGCCCCAGATCCTTCAGCCATTCCGCATACAACACATGCTCCAAATCCTTCACTAGCTTGGGTAGCCTGTCTCTGTACCCTCTCCAGCACCTCAATGTCCCTCTTGTTGTGAGAGGCCCAAAAGTGGACACAGTACTTGAGGTGCGGCCTCACCGAAGCTGAGTAAAAGGGAGTGATCACCTCCCTGCGCTTGCTGGCAACACTATTCCTGATACAGGCCAGGATGGCATTGGGCACACTGCTGGCTCCTGTTCAGCCGGCTGTCCATCCACACCCCCAGGTCCCTCTCTGCCTGGCAGATGAGGTTTGTTAAACAGGACCTGTCCTTCACAAACCCATGCAGGCAGGGTCTGATCACCTGATGGTCCTGCATGTGCTGCATAATGGAACTCAGGATGATCTGCTCCAGCAGCTTCCCTGGAACTGAGGTCAAGCTAACAGGCCTATAATTTCCTGGATCATCCTTCCATCCCTTCTATAGATGAGTGTTATATTGGCTGACTTCCAGTCAGCTGGGACCTCCCCAGATTGCCAGGACTGCTGATAAGTGATGGACAGTGGCTTGGTGAAAACCTCTGCCAGCTCTTTCAGTACTCTAGAATGTACCCAGTCTGGCCCCATGTATTTGTGGACATTGATCTGGAGCAGCAGGTCCCTGACCATCTCCTGGATTGTGGGAGGAGCGTTTTGCTCCTAGCTGTCATCTCTTGGCTTGGGGGGCCGGCTTCCCTCAGTACAGGTGTTTCTATTGTTAAAGACTGAAGCCAAGACGGCATTAAGCACCTCAGCCTTATCCTCGTCCTTTGTCACTATATCTCAACTTGATACTCTGTCCTTACCATAGTATGTTACAGTCTATATTTAGTGCTTTCACTTTCCTTTTTTCAGTGCTCCCAGCTCTTAGATGAAAGTCTAAAGGATGATTTCTTTGAAGAAATATTAGAGGAATATGAAGAAATTAGGCAAGAACACTATGAGTCTCTCAAGGTACAAATGTAATTGATTTAGCTCCTTTTCTCGTTTGAAGTGGTTGGTACTTGCCTCATTATTAACTCTGTTTCAGCATCTTATGAAAACCTTCAGGTATATTGGTTCTGATTTTAACCACGCAGTGGAATTGAGAGAAAACCTCAAGAAGTGCTTATGAAATCAAATTTTCTAACCTATAAGGGAAAATTTTGTGTGAGTCTGACACATGCTTGGCAAATTCTTGATTGTCCTCAATGGGAAATCAGTGGTATCTAGGACATTTCCATGGAGCTGGCAGTCACATCAGCTTAACCAACCTACGGGAGACTGATGCTCTCCTGGAGCAGCAGCTGGAAACAGAGATAATTAGAATGGCACCAGTTGTTTTTGCAGGTACTAAGCCACACTCTGTTGTGTATTTTACATCACCACGCTTTCCTTACGTGTTCCTGTTGTTTAGGTTAGGGATCTGGGCAGTCTCAAAGTAGAGGGCCAAGGCTGCCATTTTAGGACAGTGAAGAGAAGGAAACAGTGAAATGTGGAGATGGGCTCTGCAAATTAACAGCAGGAAGCAGTGTATGACTCCTCTGAGGCCATCGTTGTAAATAGACAGGAAGCAAGCTGAAAGTCATCTACCTGGTCTCTTGATGAAGAAGGGTAAAGCTTGAGGCTTCCTGCTAAAGACATTTGACTTGACTAAGTTTAAGACTATCTTTGCACAGGGGACCAGCCCACTAAGCTGAGGTGAGTGGGTGCAGCACCTACTTTAAGGAGAGGTCAGCAGAGAATGCAAGGGCCTTACTGAACCTGCTGTGGATTACCTGTGCCTTTCAGAAGGGCTGGTGATTTTCCCAGAAGCATGCTGCGGTCACTGGTGGTGATGTCACTGCAATCCTAAGCTTTTTGCAGCAAGTGGGAGAATATCTTGCTGTATCTGTACTTTCATGTATTTTGAAGTAATAAAGAAACTGGTGGTGCAGGTCAGAGGAGCTAGAAATCTTGTAGGCCAGTTTCATTAGAGATACACAGGAAAAAATAATGGTGTGGATGTAATATAATCTTACTTTACACTCATGAACTGGGAATTATTGGAACTGAAATTGTCTGTTGTCAGTTTTGTCCTGAAGACTGAGTAAAACTCTACCACCAAGTCAACAGTTACAGTTAATCTGTCTGAAAGATGGCTAACTTTGTGAAATTAACATTTATGTCTGTACAGGAAAGAAGATACTTGTCTCTACAACAAGCTAGAAAAAAAGGTTTCCATAATGACTGGTTATCAGGCCATAAACCAGGTAAGTTTAAATGTTATTTGTTGTTGCCGTGTCTTTATTTTATGTTTTTATTTTATATATGCTATGTTTAGATTATGTTTCATTCAAATTCAGAGTATAATAGTGTGACAACTTGAGTAAATTGGTATCTGAACAGAGATTTTTTTTTCCACAAGTTTGAGTGTTCTATTTCTGCTTTCTATTTTTCAACAGTGTATTTAAAAATAAATTAATAGTTAATGAAAAAATTGAGAAAAAAATCCTATAGCAATCAGTTATCTATAACACCGTAAGATAAGTCTAATGCCTGCTTTGCAAAATAATGTCGACCTGGCTTGTTGCACTGCAAAGCTTACTATACCATATTTAGGGAACACGTTGTAACATGGCATTTGTACCAAATTCCTCCTTACATTTTTTCCTACACATCAATTTCCATACCAGTTTGTTCTGATATTTTTTTTAATTAGAGACTAGTAGTATAAAGATCATTCCAGAACAAGCTGCATCCTACAGTGATGTTAACACTTCACTGCTTTCTGTCATTTCATTGACAAAACTCAACAAGATGGTAATTTTCTAGAGCTTATAGAGCTTATAAAGCTTGTGTTTTAAAGTATTGGATAGCACAGACAAAACAAGTGCAAAGCATGTGCCTACGTTATAACGTACATCCATCTCACTTTTTCACTTGTGCACATGCATCTGAGCAAGTGTATGGTGATTGCAAAGTTCTTATAAATCATGTAGTAATTTACAGAACTAGTCTAGAGTACTGTAGCATGTAATATTATATATATTATATACATAAATATGAAAGTTATACACCCATAGAATATGTTAGATATTGATAAACTGTGTAGGTTTTTTTTGGTCTTTTGTTTTGGCCAATATTTTGGCCAATAAAATAAATTGAGAAGTCTAACAGCTAATAAGTGTTGATTTATATAAAAGAACAAAAGACTTTAAATTTTCTGTTTCAACTTTGTGGACTTTCTAGGCTTTTTTTAATCATACTGTAACCAAAGAGTATGGTATGACTTGGGAACAATACAACAGTGAGAATTCTAAGACAGTTGCTTTGAAAGAGGTCATTTGCAGGGGTAGAGACTGGTGAACATCAGTTATGCTGCACATACAAGAGCAATATTAAATTATTTTCATCATGTCAGATTGTGCTTCTGATTCCTACAGTTAAACCAAAATTCATTGGCACAAAAGTCTTTGAAGATTATGACCTGAAGAGGCTGGTAGAATACATTGACTGGAAGCCTTTCTTTGATGTCTGGCAACTTAGGGGAAAGTATCCCAACCGGGGTTTCCCTAAACTCTTTAATGATAAAACTGTAGGTGAGTATTGAAAATACATTTACTTCATGGGAATAATCCTAACAGACCTGCCATGTTGCATTAAGGCTCAGAACATTAAGAAATACATAGGAATAGTGAAAATATGTGGAAACCAAGTGTCACTGAAACATTTTGCTTAAAGCAACACTTAGTGAATCAGGTGTTGACGTGTCCTGGTTTCAACAGGGATAGCGCTAATGTACTTCCTAGCAGCTGATTCAGTGCTATGTTTTGGATTTAGTGTGAGAAATAACGTTGATACGACATTCGTGCTTTAATTATCATTACATAGCGTTACATCCTAAGTCAAGAATTTTTCAGTTTCCCATGCTCTGCCAGCAAGCAGGTGCACAAGAAGCTGAGAGGGAGCATGGCCTGGATAACTGACCCAAAATAGCCAAAGGGGTTTCCCACACAGAACACAATGTTCAGTATATAAACTAGAGGGAGTTGGCTGTGGGGTGAGGGCGGATCGCTGCTCGAGCATGGGTCAATGGGTCGTGAACAATTGCATTGTGCATTGCTTGTCTTTTCTTGGGTTTTATTTCTCTCCCTTTTTGTTATCTTCCTTTTCATTACAGTAATAATAATAAATAATAATAATAACAACAAGAATAACTAATTTATTATACTTATTATAATATTTTATTTTAGTTATTCAACTGTTCTTGTCTCAACCTACAAGTTTTACTTCCTTTTTTTGATTCTCCTCCCCATCCCACCAGGAATGGGGAGGAGTGAGTGAGCATCTGCGTGGTGCTTAGTTGCTGGCTGGGGTTAAACCACAACAGCATGTGAGGCTGAAAAACAAATAGGAAAAATTGCTCAATCATCTATTTTAGAATTCACCTGCCAAAACACACATTTCGATGACAGAAAATGGCAGCAGAGCACTTAATGTATCTGTGGCCTTGTTATGTGTGAAGATGGCAAGAGGGCTCCGTCTCCTTTTGAAATTATTCTGTAAGTCTTGAAATACATGATGGAAATGCAAGGGTGACACTGACATCAGTGTTCCGGGTCTGCTGCACTGGGGTAATGTAAGTGCGCACGTGTTCTCCGTTGCGCATTTTATTCTGTGTCCTCTGCCTTCACTAGAATGGTGCTGGCTGAATCATTTTATTTTTTCTCAAGATACATGTTGTTACCACTGTATAGACATAATCACACTGCTATCTCTCCATTTGCTGAAGCTGATAGATTGTTGCAGTCATCAGAGAATGATATAGAAAATGAATGAATCTTCAGCAATTCTTAAACCCATTTAATCTTTAATGCAGTTGCGAAAGCATGCCTTTTCTAAAAGATTCTCTTTTTTCAATAGGTGAAGAAGCAAAGAGAGTTTATAATGATGCTCAAAATCTACTGAAAATGTTGATTAATCAAAAGAAATTACAAGCCAGAGGCGTGGTGGGGTTCTGGCCAGCTCAAAGTGTTCAAGATGATATCCATTTATATGCTGTAGAAGAGGCAGTGGGATCTTCTGAACCAATTGCAAAATTTTATGGCTTAAGGCAACAGGTACAATGACAGAATATTTGTTAAATAAAGTGATTTCTTTCTTTTTTGTGAATTACAAGAATGTAACAGAAATGCTCTATTAAAAGCTGTGTGGAAAATGTTTTTTTGTAATCAGTCTGCAGCCATTGTCTTGGCATATATTTCAGTAGTAACAAGATCTTGTCAGCGATCACCTTGGTATTTGTGTTGTATCATCGGTAGTATTTTGCATTGTAGGAGTTGTATGAAATGCTTTATAGATTTGATATCTTCAGATACGACGTGCACTTTCTGTTTTCATTTTAGTAGTTAAGATCTTGTACAGCACTGTGCTGTATAAGGATCCTACGTGCTAAATTGAAACCTAACGAACCTTAATTCTCTAATATCACTAAGTTCTGCCTTAGTTGTGAAATTCTGCTTGAATGCATTAAAGATTAAAAACAAGTATAATTACAATACCTGGAAAACAAAGCTCGGTGGAGATAAGTGGTTTTGGTAGTCTTAATTTTTATATAGAATTCCCCATATGAAGAGGCAGTTTAGAATTAGTTGTCTGCTAATTTTGATAGAGGGAATCATTAAGTATTCATGCTTGAATCATACATAGCTCGGTTTGAATTTATTTTGATAGATTGAGCGTTTTCAGGATATACTGCCTCTTCTTTTTCCCTACCCTTGTGACTTGTTGTTCACATATTCAGAGACATCAAACACAGCAGAAACAAATTTAACAACTACCTACATTTCTAGAGTACAGTATTCTATGAGGACTGTCCTGTGCTGATACTGCAGCAATGTGCTGATAAATACATGACTTTATCTGTTCCAGTTCCCTGAAACAGATTATCTGTTGCGTGGAGATGGATCTAGTATATCCTAACAATCTGTGGCAGATCTGTTCTCAGAGGCATTCAGGCAGGGCTCTTTCTGGGCTTTACTATCTAGTTAAACATTTTGATAGCCCATGTAAATCAGCTTTACTACAGTTTCTTTTCCTGGCCTTTTCCCGAGGTTCTCCCAATCTGATTTGATGTACTTGTAATGGTTTTTACTATTGGAATACTATTGTTTTCCTCAGTCTTTTTATCTTGGATTTTCCCTGTTTATTCAGGCTTCTCTCAAAAGTTAAGGCCATGAAACTGTGCTACTGTGGATACTGTTTTTCTGGACTCCACGTATTTTAGCTGCATCTCTTTCAATTTGATGCATGTGGTAATTCTGTAGAGGATTCATCAGAGCAGAGTAGAGAATAATTGTCTCCTGTGCTTTTCAGTACACAGTGTTCTCTCCATGACATTGACAATTTTAAGGATGTGATGCAAATTAAAAATTTGGGAATGCATTTAGTGTTTTTCTTAACTATAATCATTACAAAAGAACTCTAAAATTAACAATGAATTCACCTGTGTGGAAAAAAGATTATTTTGTCAGTTTTATGATATTTTCTGTAACCTAGTAGATTATAAAATCTAGAGAAACATTTGACCTTTGTTGTTTATTTCCTTGAGGTTTTTTGGGAGTGGTGGTGGTGGTGTTTTATTCATTTTTTTAAAAACTGCATTTGAGAGTGGGTGGAAGGCATTGTTAAAATACTGTCACAGAATAGGAAAACTTGAAGGGAATTTTCAACTAAGTGAGAGCCGTGGAAAAGCTTTACTCTCTCTGTGAGTTGGTTGGATTTACAAGAGCTGTGCCACATTTTAAATAGCATTCATGTTCCTACAATGAATATACTGATATGATCCTCAAATGTACAACTTATTATTAGGTGCTATGGCCGGCATTCAGTCTCTAGTTTGGAAAAGGATCCGGTAAGCAGGGTATTTCCTATCTGTGTAAACCTATTCGAACTTTGCTTGGGATTCAGCTTTTCAGTAGCAATAGGTGCATTTTGTTTGTATTTGTGTGTGGGTAGCGTAAACCTACATCTTGGGGTACTGTTTTGCCCGTGTATGTGGTTTGTAGCGTGAGAAACTAGGAGCGTTTATAAACTGTCACAGTAATTCTAAAATGGGAGTTGCTGAAGAGTTCTGCAGCTTGCATAACTGGGATGTGAACTATCAGCCATCAGTTTTGCTAAAAAGTGTGGAATCTGTGAGTGCTAGAGATGAAAAAATTCCTCTTACCCACTGGTGGGCAAAAGAGTGTTCCTTCTTTTGTAATAATTTGTCTGCAGAATAACCCATTGGATCTTATTAGCTGTAAATAAAAACAAAACATCTATGTGTATTCAGCACAGCATCTGTCTTTTTTGACATTTTATTCTTCAGTGATCCGAACACCCTCAGAACGAGAGAGGTGTTTTTCTCCAAATTCAAGTACAAGAAGGCTGTCATGGCTCAAAGACTAGTTAGGTATTTGTCAGAAATGCCTTAAGCCCTTTAGTCTTAAAAATACTGGTCTTCAGAATAATGATGTGCTAGGTCTTTAGAGTAATGATGCACTAATACTTAATATATTATTTAAATGTTCTAATATATTGCGTTGTTTTTGTTCCTTCAGGCTGAAAAGGACTCTGCCTGCACAGATCCCTATTACTGCCTCTCTGACTTCATAGCACCACTGGATTCTGGCATTTGTGACTACTTAGGCCTGTTTGCTGTGGCCTGCTTTGGTGTAGATGAGTTATGCGATGAATTCAGGAAACAGGATGATGAATACAACGTCATAATGGTAAAGGCTCTTGGTGATCGGTTGGCAGAGGTAAGAGGTTTTATCATGTGTTTCCTTGCAAATTTTCGGACTGTGCTAGATTTGCTTGACCTGTTTCAAGATTTAGCATGAACTTAGATGGTTGCCTGTAATGTATGTACTGTGTTACATCTGAAAGTGAAATGGTTCTACTGAAATTACCTTGAGAGGAGAATCCTCTTCTGAGCAAGGAGGGGGACTCTGTTGTCCATATTTTCCAGCTGCAAAAGCATATTTGAGATCTTTGTGAGGGTTTTGATGATTGAGTGAATTTAGTAGATGTTAAAGTAAGACTGTTTAAAAAGAACAATCTTTAAATTTTGTTTTATCTACCTGAAAATGTGTCTGGACCCAGATGTGAACCACTGGTTATATTCTTGAATTGCAGACGTGCCTTCTGCTTTTAATGGTGGCTGTGCAACTGTATCCAGGGTACAAGGCTTTTGACTTAATATGTCTTAGGCTTAGACAGACATGCTCTTAAAGCTCTAACTGACCTCCTACACTTCTATGGCCATGTGCCTGTCCCCAGGCTTACACTGAAGTAACAGTGTTAAAACTTAAGCAACTTCAGTTCAGTGCAAATGGAGTAGCTCTAGTTGTGTATTTCAAGCTGTAACAGAGTTTCAGAAATTATTTAGAATTCAGAAATTAGATGCCATCTAAAGATATTTACTGAAGTGGAAATTTTTCCAGAAGAAAGTTAAGAAAAGTTGTTGACCACTTTCAGCTAGAGGAAAGGTCCTTTGCTTGAAAAGAGCAGTGGCACTTACTTATATCTGGTACTAGCTGGGATGCAAGAATTATGTGGCCTTCCTTGCTAGACCTGGATAAGATAGCCACGTAGTCAAGATGTAATGACTTCAGTGCTATAATGATGTTTTGCCACCATAGGCTAATAAACATCATCTTTTGTGATTATTTGTAAACATCTTTACCTCTTTGAGCATGTGGGATTTTAAAGCAGGGCAGCCAGATAAACCAGTCTACCTGTAAGAGAAAAAAATGTAATACTTGAATTAGCAAAATAAGTATTGTATGTGAACTTAAGTGCTTTCATTTTTTTTCTTCTGTAAGAGCTCCCATAAAAATTAAAATGAATGGGGGAAAAGTCTCTGTCATTGATGCAATAGCAATTTGATGACAACAAACAGTCTGCACAAATCAGAAAAAGAAATAATAAAAAATTACTTGCATTCTATTCCAAGGCATTTGCTGAGGAGCTCCATGAAAGGGTTCGAAGGGAATTCTGGGCTTACTGTAGTACCGAGCAACTAGATCTCTCTGACCTACGTAGAATTAGATACGAGGGAATTCGCCCTGCCCCTGGCTATCCAAGCCAGCCTGACCATACAGAAAAACTCACCATGTGGAAACTTGCAAACATTGAGGAAACAACAGGTACCTGCTTTACTAAGATTCTTAAACTGTTTTTATGCGAATGAAAGATTGAAATGCCAACAAAGCAGTGAATTGTGTGATGCATATCTACGTTAAAAATACCAAATGGAAGTGTTTCTGGGAATTGCTTTCTTCTCCTTTCCATTGCCTGTTTTATTTTGCCTCATTCAAGGGAGAATTTGCAAAATACTGCCAGTGCTTTTGATGAAGGTGTTATGTCCCTAATTAGCAGATTGCATGCAAACAGGGTTCTGCTGCACAGAGAAAAATTCTAGCATCCTTACGAATGTAAGAAAACATTCCAGATATAAACAGGAAGAAAGCCAATTCAGCAGTATATTTCCTGATGCACAGAAACTTTGAGATGGAAACTCTTAAAAAAAGGAATGAATTCCATTTGTTTCCTCTGATATTTTAAGTGTCAGACATTTCCCTGCTACTTCCACAATTCCAATACCCTCCTGTGTTTCAAAACCTGTAGTTACCCATTTCATTTGCAAAAACATCTTCTTCAAAATGTAGTTACTCTACAGTAATACTATTATAAAAGTCTGCGATATATGTAAAGCTATGTGTATTAGTTAACAAGTGGTAAATAGTTTTGGTTTTGGTTCATCTGAAAGCTAACTGGTTTTTGAGTTTTACTTGAAGATGCACAACCCCCCCCAAAAAAGTTCTGAATTTATGCTCATTCTCTTTTCTAGGAATTGGTTTAACTGAATCACTAGCAATGATACCTGCTTCTGCAGTTTCTGGCCTCTACTTTTCCTGTCCCAAATCCAAGTATTTTGCAGTTGGCAAGATATGTAAAGATCAGGTAACTTGTGTTGTCCATTGTGGTAGTGTTACAGCATTCAAAAATACCTTGTGGGCAGATGTTCCGAAAAATTTTGTAAACAGTAGAAGATGGAATTTAAAAATCTCATTGTGTTTTGTTGTCCCTTTGCAGGTTGAAGATTATGCACGGAGAAAAGATTTGTCTGTGGCAGAGGTGGAGAAATGGCTGGGACCCATTTTGGGATATGATAGTGATCAACTGTGACACTTGTGGGTCAGTGTTTTCTTTTCATGGTTTATTCATCAGAAGGAACAAGAAAATCCTTCCTACTGAAAACAGGTTTCTTCCATCCATCCCAATAGCTTGTCTGATTATTTTTTAATTTTGATCAAGGAACTTAATATTATTTTCAGATCTGCTTTTCGTTTGGGACCATGAATGCATTGCAGATTCCTTAGTTATAGTGATATACTTTTATTTCTATTTATTTCTTGCACAAAATACCCTAGCTGAGCAGCTAGACGTAGGGTGAGATGTGGAAGCTGCAAAGTTCTCCTCTCCTCAGGAAGGCTTTGAAATAAGGGGCAAGAATTTCTATCCCATTGGCTGTGCATATATGTAGAACAGAATTTGACTTGGATTATTTTAATGTGTGTTGGCAAGACCGGGTCCAATGTGATTTTTCTTTAAAGTCAGCAAAAGTTTTATACTGAGTTATCAAGAACAACTGAAGCACAACAGGTCTCTTCTTAAAATTTGTCTGTTCTGTGTTTAGGTCCTGTGAATGGAAACATGTTGTTCTCTCTGAATAATATCAGGATTTTAAACTACTTTGTGATTATGATTGTCATTAGAACTATCAAAATAATACAGTGTGCTGGAGCAATATGAGAGATGCTGTATTAGTCCAGAACAAGAAATGGGATGACTGAGCCCATGGAGAGGTCCACCTCATGCATCTTCTTCCTTTCAGCAAGCCTCAATTTGTTTCTACTCTTTATAAAGGGTAATGGCACTCCCTGTCTTGCAGTTATGTTGTGAGGCTTAATTCAGATTTAGGCAATCTTTTGTATGTGAAAAAATGTGAGAGAAGTGTAGTTTTTACAGTAGACAGAAAAGCTTGGAGCTGACTTCAGTGGTTTACAGACTCCGTAAGCTTCTGGGTACCCGGATTTTAGAAGCAAATAATAGCAATACTAACAGTTAATACCATAGGCTTATTCTTCAGATTTAGCTCTGAGTGAGCTAATTGTTCATAACTTTAAATAATCTCTGAAAAGTGCCTCAGGTATTATTTAAATGCTAATTTAGTAAAATATTATGACAGAAACCCCTCGTTTTTCTGGTCTCTAATTGTAAAGAAAAGACCAATATTATAGAGAGAATGTTCTTTAAAATAGTTTATCTGTAATCTGTTAATAGCTATATAATTTTTGTAATGTCTTTGTGTGACTTTTTATGCTAAAAGAATCATCTTGTATCAAGTTTAATAAAGATTAAACTGTCAATGGCGTTATCCTATTAGAATCCTTTAAATGGCAACAATAAAATGTGTGCAATAGTCTGCACAGATAATGTCAACATTAATATGCACATGAATGTGAAATTATAAAGGCTGCTGTAGGGTTTTTAAAGTACTTGAGTAAGGGTGTTCTTAAGTGAATGTTTTAGAATGTCTCATCCTTTAATGACTTACAAAAATAATTTCTAAATACATCTCTCCCCTCATCAAAGGATTTCAGATGTCCTTGTTGATCAGCTGATTCTTGTTGCTAGAGCATTTCCTCAGTAGAACCGTCTTTTAGATTGCCAAAAAGACAGTAAAAAATTCTTAATACAAAGGAAAATTTGTTATTGAAAGATGTAGCCTGTAAAAATTGATATCCTCTTTGCATTCTTTTTAAGCTTTCGCAAATCAGTTTAATACTTGGAATGTCTCCTCTCTACAGATCTTGCATAGTCATGTATTTGGAAGAATTATTAGTCTGAAATTTTGATTGTGTGAATGAGGTCAAAGTTTGACTTGTACAGCTTGGTTTGTTTGTTTATTTATTTTTCTCAAGTCAGGAGCACATGGTTAAGTGAGTCCAGCTTCAGCGGGATCAGATCGCCAGAGCAGCAGGTGCACTCCTGCGTAATGGTCGTGGTCTTACCTTTGAGGAATGTAGAAGCAACGGGTTTCAAATGGTGTGCAATTACTTTATCCCTTCACACACGGCATCATACATGCAGAAAAATCTTAATCTTTGCCAGCAAAATGTGTCACTGTGACAACCTGTTTGGAGGAATTACTCATTGTTATTAAGCAAATGTTTTTACCAAGGACAGTTTCTTAAAAGCTTCTTAATTTAAATTGTTAGTTGACACTTGCAGTAAGACAAATCTTCATTCTTCTCTCCAGAACAAAAGTAAATTGTGAAGGAAAAGTGGATACGGTCCATGAAAGACCCATAATTTTATAAGGCAAGAAAGATTTTTTGTGCTTTTTTAAGTACCACTAACAAAAGGACAAGGTGTAAGAGATGATGAAAAATTAAGAATGCTTTGTAAACAATTCTGGTTTAATTCCTGTGAATTATTTACTTTGGATACTGATTTTGTAGTTTGGTTGATTGGTTTGGTTTGGTTTGCTGCAAATCAGACCAGCAACCCCAAGGTTAAATTTTGAGGCACATATCCTAATTTATGAGTGTCAGGAGAGAATACTGTTCCTAAACCTGACCCTTCATTATGAGATCTGTTTCAGTGCTGTGAGGGTGCTACCATAGGCCAGGCCATTCCTCAAACCCCAAAACTCATATTTACTTTTTGTGTGAGGTGTTTTTTTAAAGAGTCTTCTGTTTCCTTGTTCAACAACATGAACCTCAGTACACCCTTTCAGTTAGTTTCTGCTTCTTAAAACATAAGTGATGTCCCAAAACCGAGGGGAAGAGTTAAAGGCCATTGAGGGTCTTGATTTTTAGAAAGGGGCTAGTCTACTAATAACTGTGACTGGGTTTCCTTAAATGCTCTTTGAAATCTTTGGCCGATTTACCTGAGCATGCCATGAAAAAGTGGATCTAGTGTCTTAAAACAGTTTGAAGAGCAAGAAAAGAAATAACTTTAATAATTAGTTCAGGAGGGTGGTTCCTTATGGAAACAGCAACACATGTTCTCAGTCACTCGAGAAATAATTCCTGTGCCCTCAGTTATCAAAGCCTTCTCATGACAAAGCCTGTTCAGCCCCTCTAGAGAGTAATTCTGTTTGACTGTTGGGCTTCTGTAGGTGCCAGTTTTCAAATGAAGATGCACTGTGAAAAGGATAGGAACATGTTTATCCTGCTTTCACCCATAATTTGTATACTGTCGAACCAAAGATACAATGCAGTAAGCCTCCATGTTTGTTCTATTAATAGCACCATGGCTGAATATCCTGAGATTTGTGACTGTGCCACATGCCTGATATAAATAGCCGTGCAAAGCAGAATGCAGCTGCAATTGCCAAACTTGGTGTTTTGGATTTGGGATTCAGCTTGTACCCAGGATGGCGAAAGCAAGCCAGTAACTCTCCTTGCTGGCCCGAAGTTGGCATGATGCCTGAAGAATGGAAGGCCCCGTTTTGTGCCTTGCTGCCCCTGCCTAAAGCTCCTCATCAGGCTAACAGGGAATGTTCTCATGCCAAGGTGGTCTCTGCTAGGGTGGACTCTGCGGAAAGTCAGGCTTACCCCATCTTAGTTCTTAGCTCATGGTCTTTTCTAACCCAACTCCCTGTTGAATCAGCTTTCTCCTTTTCCCTTCAGTGGTCCCCTGTAACTGTATGACAGGGTCCTCTGTAGATTCTGCCAAAATGGAATTGTAGAAGTCTCTTTTAGTGTCTGAACCGGTCAGCTGTTCCAGGAAGAGGAATTTTTGTCTGGTAATTTTTGGACGACATTGGTAACAAATGGTGCTAATAGCTCTGCCTCTAGGAGCCTTATACCATGTATGTTAGTCATTTGTAACAGCACACAAGATGTGTTAATTCCCTATGTCTTATCTGCATCTTTAGTTATGTGGTTGTTTTCATCTAAATAGCAAACCTAAAATGTGTATTAATTACATCCTTTGTCAGCGTACTGTTTTAAGCTCCACAATTAATAAGCTAAAAGTAATAAAACTGTATAAAACCAATGCCATTTTCAACTGAAGTAGTTTAATGGTATGAATTGCCATGACAAAGCAGAGAATTTATCTGTGCCTTGCTGTTACAACATACTTTTAAAATTCTTTAGGTAGTTGATGACTTAATTATTTTATGATGAAAAATTTGAGTACAAACTCAGGCTACAAAAGACTATTAATTTGACTTTTAAAAAGCTTTACCACTGCTGTCTGGATATAGCTGATAAAATGATTCACTTAGGAGACTGGAAAGTTTGCTGCACTTGAAATTTCTATACATATAGGATTACCTACATTTAACAAAAGCAGCTTGAGTGGTGTGGGATTCACAGAGGGTAACTTAATTTCAGAAGAACAGGCAGTTCTTTAGAGAGGAGCTGGAACTAAGTAAGAATTACGACAAAAGTATGTCTCCTAAACAGTTACTCTCAATATTAGTCTTGCTGTAAATTAAAGTAAGTGCTGTAGCCTCTACCTTATGTATACCATCAGAGTATAAGAAATGCAATTTGAGAACAATTTTTAAGGAGCTTTCGTGAATCTAATGCATTCTTGGGATTAATTACTTATATTTGCGTTTTTGAGTGAGAGAAGGAGGAGAAAATAATAATAAGATTGTGAAATTGTTCTAGGGTTAGGTGACAAGCTGTTGAAAAAAGCGAGAAAAAAACCCAACACCTCCTCTTGGAGGGGGGAATCATTACTTACATGGAAGGTTTTTTACAGTATTTTCTGTTGACAGTGGCATTCCCTGACTCTGGCTAAATATTTTGATACATGAAAATAAAACAGCCTACTTTTTCCAGGACTTTCAAAGATATTAATACTATTAATAATTCATCTGTACTTCCAAATAGATGTTAGTGCAATTTTGACTTGAGAATTACTTCAGTCTAGTAGATAAAATACCACTGGATGTGTAGATGTAATGGGTTTTTTCTTCCTTATTCAGGATGTTTAGAAAATCCATTTTTTTTCTGTGTATGGGAGTGCACCTGCCACTGGATGTTTTGTTCTTATTCTTTAGTCCCAGGGAAGCTGCTGGAGCAGATCATCCTGAGTTCTATTACGCAGCACATGCAGGACAACCAGGTGATCAGACCCAGCCTGCATGGGTTTGTGAAGGGCAGGTCCTGTTTGACAAATCTGGTCTCCTTCTATGACTGGGAGACCCACATTCTCCTAGAGAAACTGACTGCTCTTGGCTTGGATGTACATGCGCTTTGCTGGGTGAAAAACTGGTTAGATGGCCGAGTCCAAAGAGTTGTGGTCAATGGAGTTAAATCCAGTTGGCGACCGGTCATGAGTGGTGTCCCCCGGGGCTCAGTACTTGGCCCAGTCCTGTTTAATATCGTTATTAATGATGTGGACCAGGGGATGGAGTGCACCCTCAGTAAGTTTGCAGACAACACCCAGCTGGGTGGAAGAGTCAATCTGCTTGAGGGTAGGGAGGCTCTACAGAGGGATCTGGACAGGCTGGATCACTGGGCCAAGGCCAACATCATGAAATTCAGTAAGGCCAAATGCCAGGTCCTGCACTTCAGCCACAGCAGCCCCCAGCAGCGCTACAGGCTTGGGGAAGAGTGGCTGGAGAGCTGCCAGGCACGGAGGGACCTGGGGCTGTTAATGGACAGCCAGCTGAACATGAGCCAGCAGTGTGCGCAGGGGGCCAAGAAGGCCAACAGCATCCTGGCCTGTATCAGGAATGGTGTGACCAGCAGGAGCAGGGAGGTGATCGTGCCCCTGTACTTGGCTTTGGTGGGATCTCACCTCGAGTACTGTGTCCAGTTTTGGGCCCCTCACTAAAAGAGGGACACTGAGGTGCTGGAGAGGGTACAGAGGCGAGCTACCGAGCTGGTAAAGGTCTTATGAGGAAAGACTACCAAGCTAGTGAAGGATTTGGAGCATGTGTCGTATGCAGAATGGCTGAGGGATCTGGAGCTCTTTAGCCTGCAGAAGAGGAGATGGAGGGGGAGACCTTACCATTCTCTACAGCTACATGAAAGGAGGTTGTAGAGAGGCAGAGGTTTGTCTCTTCTCCCTAGTGGAGAGTGATAAGATGAGGGGAAATGGATTTAAATTGTGCCAGGGAAGGTTCAGGTTGGGTATTAGGAAGAATTTCAAATACTGAAAGTGTTGACAGGCATTGGAACAAGCTGCCCAGGGAGGTGGTTGAGTCACCATCCCTGGAGGTTTTTAAGAGACGGGTGGATGTTGCACTGGGGGGAATCGTTTCGTAGGTCGATAGGGCTGGGACAAAGGCCGGACTCAATCTTCTAGGTCTCTTCCAGCTGATATGATTCTATTCTTTCATTCATATACTTAGTCCCCTTTCGTTCATATACTTTTCCCCTCGTCTTGCTCCACTATGCAGATGTGGAGATGTAACTCAGAGTTCTCTAATGGCCTGTGATTGCTACATGTTGTTTATTTGGGGTTTGTAATCAGAAAACCCCAAAACATATTATTTTGGCTTTTGTTGAATTTCAGCAAGGTTCTTGCCAAATGTCCTCTTCCCAGGAAGCCGACA
This sequence comes from Apaloderma vittatum, assembly GCF_000703405.1. Lineage (NCBI taxonomy): Eukaryota > Metazoa > Chordata > Aves > Trogoniformes > Trogonidae > Apaloderma > Apaloderma vittatum. The sequence continues at coordinate 43,424 of NW_009707563.1, forward strand.
ACTTTTCCTTTTAATCTGGCCATCAGTTAGAAATCTAGGTTGAGGTTCGGAAGTGGAGTGCAAATATGAGGTCTAAAAAGGTGTCAGGTCTCTGTGGTTGGTGGACTGCTTCTGCACTTCTGTACCCGTTACGACCTTGTGAGAACAAATACGTACATATCTTTCTGTAGATTGAGGAAGCAGTGGTATAGGAAGTAAGAGAGATAAAAAGCTGGACTGTACAGTCAAAAGACTTATTTAGCAAACTGTTCTTTCGTGATGCATCAGTACAACATGAACTCTGGCTACTGTCTTTGATCAGAGTGCATTTTCAGCTGCTGTCTCAATCTTGTCTGTACTCAGTTGCTTTTATTTCAGGAAATCTCTACTCATGAGATCTCATGCTTTGCTAAATACCATACAAAGTCATCTTCACTTAATCAGCATTTATACTGAATGACTTTGCAGTAACTACCTGCTGTTATATTTGTGGCTTTCATAAAGCTTTCTGTAACCGAATAGATGGCTTTTTTCAGAATACTGTTATAGAGCAAGTAAGTATAATGTTTCTCTGAGGCCCATAAGATCAGATTTTGTTACCAACATCTGATCTAACAAGGTTACTAATGTGATCAAGGGTTTGCAGACTAATCTTATTTGTGAAGAAGTTTGCTACTTAGAAAAACATGACGCTGTTTGTGTGCTTTGTTTAGGAAATAAATGGAAGCACTTTTTTTTTTTTTTACTTTTTTATCGATACTGTTCCTTGGAGCCCATGGCCACTAAATGAAAGTTCTGATTCGATTGTTATATCATCTGTATACACATTGTGAGAAGCACTCAAGCAAGAGATTCAAAGCTTAATATTATGTAAAAAGTGAATACAAGATGCTTACTGAATATTGTCTCTTCAGACAATGCTCTAAGACAGGAGTCTTGAGTCAGCTAAGGCAAAGTGGAGATTTTAGACTTTCAGATGGTGGATCAGCAGCATTTCATACCATTTTAGGCATTGTGTTGCACGCTTTGCCTCTTCCTTTTGTGTCAGTTTCTCTCACAATGAATCCTATTGCTGTGTCCAAATTCCTGCTTATTCCACAAGAAGTGTTTGATGCAGATTTTCTGGAAGGTTTTGATGTGCATTTTCAGGATTATTTTTCAAAAACTGTTTAAAGCACAACACTGTAGATGAACATTTCAACTTCTTGAACTGTAAAATGTTAGTCTGGATGTAGTAATGCATTTTTTTACCGCTTGGTGATCTGAATCAAATAGCCTGCATTTATTTCCTCACAGCTGCAGATACGTTGGAGGAGGGAGTGAAGAGTGAAAGGTGTTTTTCTGGAACTCTTTTATTCTCAGATCTTGATTAGCATATTTGCTGCTGTATTCACTGCTTGGGAGCTGAAGTGAGCTAGAACACCTCTTAGCAGGTGTTCTAGTGTCTGATGCAACTGCTGTTAAAGCATATAGAAAATGGACTGCTTACCCGAAACACAGCTTTGATCAGTCCTAATGCAATAATCTGGAAAGAAAATTCAGTGTTAAAGTCCTGTCAAAAATGCTGTTAAACCTCCTTCAGTGGCTCAGCTTCATTGAAATAGATGACTGGGACTATGAGAGTAATTTTTACTCTCATTCGGAAACCCTTACCTGCCAGAAAGTGATGCTTTATCAAGCCAGGCACAGATGAACTTCAGAGGCGTGGGTCCTGTGTGATCGCTTGTAACCACCCATCCCGGGGGCGTTTGAGGAAGATTGCTGGACAGAACCAGCAGCATAGATATTGATTCTGTTTTGCAGCCTGAATGATGGAAGATGTGAAGATGCCTTGGTTCAGC